>NC_063435.1:29211649-29369485 GCF_020379485.1 Brassica napus | reverse complement strand
TTTTAAAAAACACTAAATATCATAGGCTTCAGTATATAGAGATTCACCAAAAAATTTAATATTTTCGTAGGGACACATAGATTTTGAAAAAAAATTAAAAAAAAAAGAAAAAAACTGTTTTAATGCATAGTTGCACCCTTCACTAACATATGATGAAGGAAAAGAGGTTTGGAACCTTTGATTTCTCCGTTTTTCTAGAGAATTGCGATTTTATAGTGGTTAGTCCACCAATTTATGAAGTATTAAGAAGTTTTACTAAATTAATTGACAAAAAAAAAAAAAACGATGCCATATACCATAAAAGAGAGTTTAATATACATTACTACAAATGTTGAGTGTGCTTGGAAAATTTAAAACAGTACTAAAGATATTAGGCTTCAATATATAGAGCATTTACCGAAAAATTCAATATTTTTGTTGGGGTTAACACATAGATTTTGAGAAAAAAAAATTCAAAAATAAGAAAATTTTGTTTTAATGCATGGTTGAATCATTCACTAACATATAATGAAGGTAAAAGAGGTTTGGAACCTTTGTTGTCTCCGTTTCTCTAGAGAATAGCGATTTTATAGTGGTCATGAAGTTTTACTAAGTTAATTGACAAGAAACTAAAATGATGCCCATGTACCATAAAATAGAGTTTAAATACATTACTACAAATATCATAGGCTTCAGTATATAGAGCATTTACCGAAAAATTCAATATTTTTGCAGGGGTTAACACATAGATTTTGAGAAAACTTCCAAAAAATGAAAAAAAATATTCTAATGCATAGTTGCATCCTTCACTAACATATGAAGAAGTTCAAGGAGGTTTGGAACAATTTCTGTCTCGTTTTCTAGAGATAGCGATTTACAGTGGTTAGTCTACCAATTTAGGGAGTATTATGAAGTTTTACCTAAATTAATTGACAAAAAATTGAAATGATGCTCATGTACCATAAAAGAGAGTTTAATATACATTACTACAAATGTAGAATGTGCTTGGAAATTTTAAAACAGTACTAAAGATCTTAGGCTTCAATATATAGAGCATTTACAGAAAAATTCAATATTTTTGTAGGGGTTAACATATAGCTTTTGAGAAAAATTCAAAAATAAGAAAATTATGTTTTAATGCATAGTTGCATCATTCACTAACATATGATGAAGGTCAAAGAGGTTTTGAACTTTTGTTGTCTTCGTTTCTCTAGAGAATATCGATTTTATAGTAGTTAGTCTACGAATTTAGGGAGTATTATGAAGTTTTACTAAATTAATTGACAAAAAATTAAAACGATGCCTATGTACCATAAAAGAGAGTTTAATATACATTACTACACATGTAGAATGTGCTTGGAAATTTTAAAACAATACTAAAGATCTTAGGCTTCAATATATAGAGCATTTACCGGAAAATTCAATATTTTCGCAGGGGTTAACACATAGATTTTGAGAAAAATTCCAAAAAATGAAAAATACCATTTTAATGCATAGTTGCATCCATCAGTAACATATGATGAATGTCAAAGAGGTTTGAAACATTTTTTGTGTCCGTTTTTCTAGATAATGGCGATTTTACAGTGGTTAGTCTACCAATATAGGGAGTATTATGAAGTTTTACTAAATTAATTGAAAAAAATAAAACGATGCTCAGGTACCATAAAAGAGAGTTTAATATACATTACTACAAATGTTGAATATGCTTAGAAATTTTAAAACAGTACTAAAGATATTAGGCTTCAATATATAGAGCATTTAACGAAAAATTAAATATTTTCGTAGAGGTTAACACATAGATTTTGAGAAAAATTCAAAAAATATGAAAGTATTGTTTTAATACATAGTTGCATCCTTCACTAATATAGAATGAAGGTCAAAGATTTTTCGAACCTTTGTTTTCTCCGTTTTTTATAGTGAATAGAGAGCGTTTACAGTGGTTATCCACCATTTAGGGAGTAATTTGAAATTTTACTAAATTAATAGACAAAAAATTAAAACGATGCCCATGTACCATGAAAGAGAGGTTAATATACATTAGTACAAATTTAGAATGTGTTAATAAAATTAAAAAAACACTAAATATCATTAGCTTCAGTATATAGAGAATTTACCGAAACATTTAATATTTTCGTAGGGGTTAACACATAGATTTTGAGAAAATTTCAAAAATAGGAAAATTATGTTTTAATGCATAGTTGAATCATTCACTAACATATGATGAATGTCAAAGAGGCTTGGAACATTTGTTGTCTCCGTTTCTCTAAGAATATCGATTTTATAGTGGTTAGTTCACCAATTTAGGGAGTATTATGAAATTTTACTAATTTAATTGACAAGAAATTAGAACAATGCCCATGTACCATAAAATAGTGTTTAAATACATTACTAAAAATGTATAATGTGTTTAGAAGTTAAAAAAAAAACTAAATATCATAGGCTTCAATATATAGAGCATTTACCGAAAAATTCAGTATTTTCGGAGGCTTAACAAATAGATTTTGAGAAAACTTCCAAAAAATGAAAAAAACTATTTTAATGTATAGTTGCATCCTTCACTAACATATGATGAATGTCAAAGAGGTTTGGAACATTTGCTATCTCCGTTTTTCTAGATAATAGCGATTTTACAGTGGTTACTCTACCAATTTAGGGAGTATTATGAAGTTTTACTAAATTAATTGACAAAAAATTAAAACGATGCTCATATACCATAAAAGAGAGTTTAATATACATTACTACAAATGTAGAATGCGTTGGAAATTTTAAAACAGTACTAAAGATCTTAGGCTTCAATATATAGAGCATTTACAGAAAAATTCTATATTTTTGTAGGGGTTAACATATAGATTTTGAGAAAAATTCAAAAATAAGAAAATTATGTTTTAATGCATAGTTGCATCATTCACTAACATATGATGAATGTCAAAGAGGCTTGGAATCTTTGTAGTCTCTGTTTCTCTAAGAATATCGAATTTATAGTGGTTAGTCCACCAATTTAGGGAGTATTATGAAGTTTTACTAATTTAATTGACAAGAAATTAAAACAATGCCCATGTAACATAAAATAGTGTTTAAATACATTACTACAAATGTATAATGTGTTTAGAAGTTAAAAAAAAACTAAATATCATAGGCTTCAGTATTTAGAGCATATACCGAAAAATTCAATATTTCGCAGGCTTAACACATAGATTTTGAGAAAACTTCCAAAAAATGAAAAAAACTATTCTAATGCATAGTTGCATCCTTCACTAACATATGATGAATGTCAAAGAGGTTTGGAACATTTGCTATCTCCATTTTTCTAGAGAATAGCGATTTTACAGTGGTTACTCTACCAATTTAGGGAGTATTATGAAGTTTTACTAAATTAATTGACAAAAAATTGAAACGATGCTCATGTACCATAAAAGAGAGTTTAATATACATTAGTACAAATGTAGAATGTGCTTGGAAATTTTAAAACAGTACTAAAGATCTTAGGCTTCAATATATAGAGCATTTACAGAAAAATTCAATATTTTTGTAGGGGTTAATATATATATTTTGAGAAAAATTCAAAAATTAGAAAATTTTGTTTTAATGCATACTTGCATCATTCACTAACATATGATGAAGGTCAAAGAGGTTTGGAAGTTTTGTTGTCTTCGTTTCTCAAGAGAATATCGATTTTATAGTAGTTAGTCTACCAATTTACGAAGTATTTTGAAGCTTTACTAAATTATATGACAAAAAATTAAAACGATGCCCATGTACCATAAAAGAGAGTTTAATATAAATACTACACATGTAGAATGTCCTTGGAAATTTTAAAACAATACTAAAGATCTTAGGATTCAATATATAGAGCATTTACCGGAAAATTCAATATTTTCGCAGGGGTTAACACATAGATTTTGAGAAAAATTCCAAAAAATGAAAAATAATATTTTAATGCATAGTTGCATCCATCAATGACATATGATTGTCAAAGAGGTTTGAAACATTTGTTGTGTCCGTTTTTCTAGAGAATAGCGATTTTACAGTGGTTAGTCTACCAATATAGAGGAGTATTATGAAGTTTTACTAAATTAATTGAAAAAAAAATAAAACGATGTTCATGTACCATAAAAGAGAGTTTAATATACATTACTACAAATGTTGAATGTGCTTGGAAATTTTAAAACAGTACTAAAGATATTAGGCTTCAATATATAGAGCATTTAACGAAAAATTAAATATTTTCGTATAGGTTAACACATAGATTTTGAGAAAAATTCAAAAAATATGAAAGTATTGTTTTAATGCATAGTTGCATCATTCACTAATATAGAATGAAGGTCAAAGAGTTTTCGAACCTTTGTTGTCTCCGTTTTATAGTGAATAGCGGTTTTACAGTGGTTAATCCACCAATTTAGGGAGTAATTTGAAATTTTACTAAATTAATAGACAAAAAATTAAAACGATTCCCATGTACCACGAAAGAGAGGTTAATATACATTAGTAAGAAATTAGAATGTGTTAAGAAAATGAAAAAAACACTAAATATCATTAGCTTCAGTATATAGAGAATTTACCAAAATATTTAATATTTTCGTAGGGGTTAACACACAGATTTTAAGAAAAATTCAAAAAAATGAAAATACTGTTTTAATGCATAGTTGCATCCTTCACTAACATATTATGAAGGTCAAAGAGGTTCGGAACCTTTGTTGTCTCCGTTTTTCTAGAGAATAGCGATTTTATCGTGGTTAGACCACCAATTTAGGAAGTATTATGAAGTTTTACTAAATTAATTAAAAAAAATAAAACAATGCCCATGTACCGTGAAAGAAAGCTAAATATACATTAACAAAAATTTAGAATGTGTTTAGAAATTAAAAAAAAAACACTATATTTCATAGGCTTCAGTATATTGAGAATTCACCGAAAAATTTATTATTTTCGCAGGGGTTAACATATAGATTTTGAGAAAACTTCCAAAAAATGAAATATTGTTTTAATGCATAGTTGCATCCTTCAATAACATGTGATGAATGTCAAAGAGGTTTGGAACATTTGTTGTCTCCGTTGTTTCTAGAGAATAGCGATTTTACAGTGGTTAGTCTACCAATTTAGGGAGTATTATGAAGTTTTACTAAATTAATTGACAAAAAATTAAAACGATGATCATATACCATAAAGGAGAGTCTAATATACATTACTACAAATGTAGAATGTGTTTGAAATTTTAAAACAGTACTAAAGATCTTAGGCTTCAATATATAGAGCATTTACCGAAAAATTCAATATTTTTGTAGGGGTTAACACATAGATTTTGGAGAAAAATTCAAAAATAAGAAAATTATGTTTTAATGCATAGTTTCATCATTCACTAACATATGATGAAAGTCAAAGAGGTTAACCTTTGTTGTCTCCCTTTCTGTAGAGAATATCGATTTTATAGTGGTTAGTCCACCTTTTTAGGGAGTATTATGAAGTTTTACTAAGTTAATTGACAAGAAATTAAAACGATGCCCATGTACTATAAAATAGAGTTTAAATACATTACTACAAATGTAGAATGTGTTTAGAAATTTTTAAAAAACACTATATATCACATGCTTCAGTATATAGAGCATTTACCGGAAAATACAATATTTTTGCAGGGGTTAACACATAGATTTCAGAAAACTTCCAAAAAATGAAAATACTGTTTTAATGCATAGTTACATCCTTCAATAACATATGATGAAGGTCAAAGAGGTTTGGAACTTTTGTTGTCTCCGTTTTTCTAGAGAATAGCGATTTTATAGTGGTTAGTCCACCAATTTAGGAAGTATTATGAAGTTTTACTAAATTAATTGACAAAAAAGTTAAAACAACGCCCATGTACCATAAAAGAGAGTTTATTATACATTACCACAAATGTTGAATGTGCATGGAAATTTTAAAACAGAACTACATATATTAGGCTTCAACATATAGAGCATTTAACGAAAAATTCAATATTTTCGTAGGGGTTAGTTAACACATAGATTTTGAGAAAAATTCAAAAAATATGAAAGTATTGTTTTAATGCATAGTTGGATCCTTCACAAATATATGATGAAGGTCAAAGAGGTTTCTAACCTTTATTGTCACCGTTTTTATAGAGAATAGCGGTTTTATAGGGGTTAGTCCACCAATTTTGGGAGTATTATGAAGTTTTACTAAATTAATAGACAAAAAATTAAAGCACGATGCACATGTACCATGAAAGAGAGTTTAGTATACATTAGCACAAATTTAGAATGTGTTTAGAAATTAAAAAAACACTAAATATCATTGGCTTCAGTATATAGAGAATTTACCGAAAAATTTAATATTTTCGTAGGGGTTAGTTAACTCATAGAATTTTCATAGGCTTCAAAAAAATTAAAATACTGTTTTAATGCATAGTTTTATCATTCACTGACATATGATGAAGGTCAAAGAGTTTTGGAACCTTTGTTGTCTCCGTTTCACTAGAGAATAGCGATTTTATAGTGATTAATCCACCAATTTAGGGAGTATTATGAAGTTTTACTAAGTTAATTGACAAGAAATTAAAACGATGGTCATTTACCATAAAATAGAGTTTAAATACATTACTACAAATGTAGAATGTGTTTAGAAATTAAAAAAAACACTCAATATCATTGGCTTCAGTATATAGAGCATTTACAAAAAAAATTCAATATTTTCGTAGGGGTTAATAATAGATTTTGAGAAAACTTCCAAAAAATAAAAATATTGTATTAATACATAGTTGCATCGTTCACTAACATATGATGAAGGTAAAAGATGTTTGGAACATTTGTTGTCTCCGTTTTTCTAGAGAATAGCGATTTTACAATGGTTAGTCTACCAATTAATGGAGTATTATGAAAGTTTACTAAGTTAATTGACAAAAAATTAAAAAGATGCCCATGTACCATAAAATTGAGTTTAATATACATTACTAAAAATTGAAAATGTGTTTAGAAATTAAAAAAAAACACTAAATATCACAGGCTTCAGTATATAAAGAATTTACCGAAAAATTTAATATTTTCGTAGGGGTTAACACATAGATTTTGAGAAAAATTCAAAAAAATGAAAATACTGTTTAATAAATAGTTGAATCCTTCCCTAACATATGATGAAGGTCAAAGAGGTTTGGAACATTTTTTGTCTCAGTTTTTCCAGAGAGTTTACACGATGCTCATGTACCATAAAAGAGAGTTAAATATACATTACTAAAAATGTAGAATTTTCTTGGAAATTTTAAAAACAGTACTAAAGATCTTAGGCCTCAATATATAGAGCACTTACCGAAAAATTCAATATTTTCGTACACATAGATTTTGAGAAAAATTCAAAAATAAGAAAATTATGTTTTAATGCATTGTTGCATCATTCACTAACATATGATGAACGTCAAAGAGGTTTAGAACCTTTGTTGTCTCCGTTTCTGTAGAGAATATCGTTTTTATAGTGGTTAGTCTACCAATTTAGGGAGTATTATGAAGTTTTACTAAGTTAAATGTCAATAAATTAAAACAATGTCCATGTACCATAAAATAGAGTTTAAATACATTACTATAAATGTAGAATGTGATTAGAAATTTAAAAAAACACTAAATATCATAGGCTTCAGTATATAGAGCATTTACCGAAAAAATCAATTTTTTCGCATGGATTAACACATAGATTTTGAGAAAACTTCCAAAAAATGAAAATATTGTTGCATAGTTGCATCCTTCACTAACATATGATGAAAGTCAAAGAAATTTGAAACATTTGTGGTCTCTGTTTTTCTAGAGAATAGCGATTTTACAGTGGTTAGTCCACCAATTTAGGGAGTATTATGAAGTTTTACTAAGTTAATTGACAAAAAATTAAAATGATGCACATGTACCATAAATAGAGTTTAATATACATTAATAAAAATGTAGAATGTGTTTAGAAATTTAAAAAAACACTAAATATCATAGGCTTCAGTATATAGAGCATTTACCAAAAAATTTAATATTTTCGCAGGGGTTAACACATAGATTTTGAGAAAACTTTAAAAATATGAAATTATTGTTTTAATGCATAGTTTCGTCCTTCACTAATATATGATGAAAGTCAAAGAGGTTTGGAACCTTTGTTGTCTCTGTTTCTCTAGAGAATAGATATTTTATAGTGGTTAGTCCACCAATTTAGGGATTACTATGAAGTTTTAATAAATTAATTTACAAAAAAATAAAACGATTCCCATGTATCAGGAAAGAAAGTTTAATATACATTAATAAAACTTTAGAATGTGTTAAGAAATTTTTAAAAAAACACTATATATCATAGCTTCAGTTTATAGAGAATTTACCGAAAAAAATCAATATTTTCGTAGGAGTGGTTAACACATAGATTTTGAGAAAAAATTCAAAAAAAAAAAATAAAAAAACTGTTTTAATTCATAGTTGCATCCTTCACTAACATATGATGAAGGTAAAAGAGGTTTGGAATCTTTGTTGTCTCCGTTTTTCTAGAGAATAGCGATTTTATAGTGGTTAGTCCACCAAGTTAGGAAATATTATGAAGTTTTACTAAATTAATTGACAAAAAATTAAAACTATGCCCGTGTACCATAAAGAGAGTTTAATATAAATTACTACAAATGTTAAATGTGCTTGGAAAATTTAAAACAGTACTAAAGATATTAGGTTTCAATATATAGAGCATTTACCGAAAGATTCAATATTTTCGTATGGGTTAACACATAGATTTTGAAAAAAAAATTCAAAACTTCAAAAATTCTGTTTTAATACATAGTTGCATCATTCACTAACATATGATGAAGGTCAAAGAGGTTTGGAACCTTTGTAGTCTCTGTTTCTCTAGAGAATAGCGATTTTATAGTGATTATATGAAGTTTTACTAAGTTAATTGACAAAAAATTAAAACGATGCCCATGTACCATAAAATAGAGTTTAAATACGTTACTAAAAATGTAGAATGTGTTTAGAAATTTTAAAAAACACTAAATATCATAGGCTTCAGTATATAGAGCATTTACCGAAAAATTCAATATGTTCGCAGGTGTTAACACATAGATTTTGAGAAAACTTCCAAAAAATGAAATACTGTTTTAATGCATAGTTGCATCCTTCACTAAATATCATGGAGGTCAAAGAGGTTTGGAACATCTGTTGTCTCTATTTTTTTAGAGAATAGCAATTTTACAGTGAAGTTTTACCAATTTAGGGAGTATTATGAAGTTTTACTAAATTAATTGATAAAAAATTAAAACGATGCTCATGTACCATAAAAGAGAGTTTAAGATAAATTACTACAAATGTAGAATGTGGTTGGAAATTTTAAAACAGTACTAAAGATCTTAGGCTTTAATATATAGATCATTAACCGAAAAATTCAATATTTTCGTAGGGGTTAACACATAGATTTTGAGAAAAATTCAAAAATAAGAAAAGTTTGTTTTAATGCATAGTTGCATAATTCACTAACATATGATGAAGGTCAAAGAGGTTTGGAACCGTTGTTGTATCTGTTTCTCTAGAGAATATCGATTTTATAGTGGTTAGTCCACCAATTTAGGGAGTATTATGAAATTTAACTAAATTAACTGACAAAAAATTAAAACGATGCTCATGTACCATAAAAGAGAGTTTAATACAAATGTAATATGTGATTGGAAATTTTAAAACAATAATAAAGATCTTAGGTTTCAGTAAATATAACATTTACCGAAAAATTCAATATTTTCGTAGGGGTTAACACATAGATTTTGAGAAAAATTCAAAAAATATGAAAATACTGTTTTAATGCATACTTAGTCCTGGGAAACTGGTCGGACCCGCCCCGCATGACCCGCCCCGCTGCGGGTTGATATCAATTTTGCAGTTTAAAATTTTACCCGCTTGACCCGCTAGGAGTTGAAACGATTAACCGCACCTACCCCGCACTAATCAAGCGAGTCAAGCGGGTAACCCGCCAATATAAAAAAAAATCCAAATGACAAAAAAATATCAATACAAACGGAAATTGATTTTGGTTTCAGCAACAACAGATAGTTTTAAGTTTTAGCAAGACAGCAACAATATACAAGTTCAACAAACACCAAACCATAAGTTTAAGTTTTAAGTTTTAACACACAACACAGCAAATTTGAAAACAAATTACATAGGGTCTTCTTCTTCTTGTTCTTGCCACACCACAACACATCACATCACCACCTGAATCGGAGGCAAGCTCTCATTTTGATCACCAGAATCAGCCACCTCAATATCTGTCCAAAACCAGAAAAATATATGCTAAGCCGATCAGTATCTGTCTAAAACCAGAAAAATATATGCTAAGCATATTTGTTTCAGTCCAAAAACAGAAAAATATATGCTAAGCTTATTTGTTTCAGTCCAACACCAGAAAAATATACGCTAAGCCTATTTGTTTCACAGTTTCAGTCTAAAACGAGAATAAATAAGTGGAAGCAACTTACCATTGTCATATGGTTCAAAGTCGCGGATCCAATTACGAGCACATATCAGTGCTTGAACATTTCGAGGGAGGAGACAGCTTCTGTACTTGTTTAGAACTCGTGAGCCAATGCTGAATGAGGACTCGGAGGCCACAGTAGTTATAAGAATGCTCAAACAATCTGAAGCCATAGTAGCCAACACACCAAAGCGATGAGAATTGTCCTTCCAATAGGATAAAACATCCAAATTTGGAAAAGCCTTTACGTCCACCAGTGGTTCTTCCAGATACATATCCAATGCAGATTTTCCATTAGCATTCACACTGTTCTTGCGAAAGTTGTAGAAGTCTTACAAAATGCAAAGAAATAGGTTGTGTAAGAACAATATAAACTAAGTCTGAGAGATAATCCTAAGACAAGAAATCGGCACTTACATCATATAGAGAGGTCTGTGATGATTCAACTCCAGCTACTGAATCGTCTGTGTTGTTTCCAGTTGATGGAGCAGCTTCTGTTTCTGGTTTAGATATGCTTTAAAAGAAGTTCCAGCTTATCTGAGACATGAACCACCTTTTGCTCAGCAGTACCATCATCCAACATTGTGAAGCAATAATCGAGTAGAGACAACTTAAACCTAGGATCAAACACTGCTGCCATTGCAAGAATCACACTGTACTCACGCCAATACTTGTCAAATTTAGCTTTCATTGCCCCAACCATCTCGACAATGACTTCTGAACTGTTGTTCTCATGCGATTTCAGCCACAACTCAATCTTGTACACTTGCATAAAGTACAAGTTAGAGGTAGGGTAAGTCGAACCTGAGATCAACTTGGTTATCTCATCAAACGGTTGCAGCAGCTCACAGATTTGAATTCCCAAATCCCATTCTCTTTCTGTGGGAAGAAGCTTGTAACTTGGATCAATCCCTCGATAACTACCAAAGGCTGCACGGTGCTTGATAGCTCTATCTAGCATCTTGAAGGTTGAGTTCCAACGGGTTGGGACATCCAATGTCAACCTGGGCCTTTGATCATTCACAGGCACAGAAGATTCCACACAACTCGCATACAACTTTCGGCGAGACTCTGAAGCTTGAACATACTTTATGCTATCTCTGATTTTTCCTAAGGCATCACCCATCACCTTTAACCCTTCTTGAACGATCAGATTTAGAATATGGGCAGAGCATCTTACATGAAAGAATTCTCCTCCACATAGCATATCGTTCTGGATCACAAGCTGGCTCTTCAAGATGTTATGCATGTTGTCATTGTTGCTGGCATTATCTACAGTCAGCGAGAATACCTTTCTCTCTATCCCCCACTCTTTCCACAGCTCTACAATCTTCATAGCCAAGTCTATACCAGTGTGAGGAGGAGGCATTGTGCAAAAAGCAAGAATCTTGTTCTTCAGCTTCCAATGCTTGTCAACGTAGTGGGCAGTCAGACAGACGTACCCTTCCACTGTTACACCAGTCCAAAGATCTGATGTAAAGGAGATTCTACCAGGGACTTCAGACAACACTATCTTCAACTTAGCCTTCTCCAACTCATAGAATTTATACACATCTGAAGCAGCAGTCTTCCTTGTTATGAACTTCACATCAGCATTCAGATAAGAGCAGAGCAGCCTAACTCTAGTATACTCAACAAAGGAGAATGGAAGATCATGCTCTATTATGCATTTAACAACCAATTCACGGAAAACATTCTGATCAGGCTTCCTAACTTGTAGTTTTCCTTGTCCAGTAAGGGACAAAGGATTCACTTCTCCCACTCTAGCGTTCCCATGCATACTAGTGAATGCCTATTGTAGTTTGAAGTACCTTGCTTGAGTGGTTCATACGCATAGTCCTTGTTGCAGTGGTTGCATTTGGCTCTTAACTCTGAGACACCACAACAACTCTCGTGACCACAGTGAAGTTTTCCCACGCAGGCGATGTCTTCTTCTTCCTCTTTCCCATACTAGAATCCTCTGAAGCTTCTTGCGGCAAACTCGTACCAACACTCGGATATGTTGTGGTTAGTCCACCAATTTAGGAAGTATTATGAAGTTTAACTAAGTTAATTGACAAATAATTAAAACGATGCCCATGTACCATAAAATAGAGTTAAATATACATTACTACAAATGTAGAATGTGTTTAGAAATTTTAAAAAACACTAAATATCATAGGCTTCAGTATATAGAGCATTTACCGAAAAAATCAATATTATCGTAGGGGTTAGTTAACACATTGATTTTGAGAAAAATTCAAAAATATGAAAATATTGTTTTAATGCATAGTTACATCATTCACTAACATATGATGAAGGTCAAAGAGGTTTAAAACTTTTGTTGTCTCAGTTTCTCTAGAGAATTGCGATTTTATAGTGGTTAGCCACCAATTTAGAGAGTATTATGAAAATTTACTGACAAAAAATTAAAATGATGCCCATGTACCATAAAAGAGAGGTTAATATACATTACTACAAATGTAGAATTTGTTTGGAAATGTTAAAACAACACTAAATATCATAGGCTTCAGTATATAAAGCATTTACCGAAAAATTTAATATTTTCGTAGGGGTTAACACATAAAATTTGAGAAAATTTCAAAAATATGAAAATACTAATTTAATGCATAGTTGCATCATTCACTAATATATGATGAATGTCAAACAGGTTTGAAACATTTGTTGTCTCCGTTTTTCTAGAGAATAACTATTTTGTAGTGGTTAGTCCACCAATTCAGGGAGTATTATGAAGTTTTACTAAATTAATTGACAAAAAATTAAAAAGATGTCCATGTACCATGAAATAGAATTTAATATACATAAATACAAATTTAGAATGTGTTTATAAATTTTCAAACAACATTAAAAATCATAGGCTTCAGAATATAGAACATTTACTGAAAAATTCAATATTTTCGTAGGGGGTTGGTTATTAACACATAGATTTTGAGAAAAATTCAAAAATATGAAAATACTATTTCAATGCATAATTGCATCATTTACTAACATATGGTGAAGATCAAAGAGGTTTGGAACTTTTGTTGTCTCTCTTTCTCTAGAAAATAGCGATTTTATAATAGTTAGTCCACCAATTTAGGGAGTATTATGAAGTTTAACTAAATTAACTGACAAAAAATTAAAACGATGTCCTTGTACCAAGATAGAGAGTTTAATATACATTAGTACAAATTTAGAATGTGTTTAGAAATTTAAAAAAACACTAAATATCATTGGCTTCAGTATATAAAGCATTTACCAAAAAAATTAATATTTTCGTAGGGCTGAACACATAGATTTTGAGAAAATTTCAAAAATATGAAAATACTGTTTTAATGCATAGTTGCATCCTTCACTAACACATGATGAAGGTCAAAGAGGTTTGAAACCTTTGTTGTCTCCGTTTCTCTAGAGAATTATGATTTTATAGTGATTAGTCCACCAATTTAAAGAGTATTATGAAGTTTTACTAAATTAATTGACAAAAAATAAAACGATGTCCATGTACCGTGAAAGAAAGTTCAATATACATTAATACAAATTTAGAATGTGTCACTAAATATCATAGGCTTCAGTATATAGAGAATTTACCGAAAAATTCAATATTTTCGTAGGGGTTAACACATAGATTTTGAGAAAATTCAAAAAATGGAAAGTACTGTTTTAATGCATAGTTGCATCATTCACTAACATATGATGAAGGTTAAAGAGGTTTGGAACCTTTGTTGCTTCCGTTTTTCTAGAGTATAGCGATTTTATAGTGGTTAGTCCACCAATTTAGGGAGTATTATCAAGTCTTATTAAATTAATTGACAAAAAATTAAAACGATGTCCATGTACCATAAAAGAGCGTTTAATATGCATTACTACAAATGTAGAATGTGTTTGGAAATTTTAAAATAGTACTAAAGATCTTAGGGTTCAATATATATAGCATTTACCGAAAAATTCAATATTTTCGTAGGGGTTAAACACATAGATTTTGAGAAAAAATCAAAAAATATGAAAATATTGTTTTAATGCATAGTTGCATCTTTCACTAATATATGATGAAGTTCAAAGAGGTTTGGAACCATGGTTGTCTCCGTTTTTCTAGAGAATAGCGATTTCATAGTGGCTAGTCCACCAATTTAGGGCGTATTATGAAGTTTTACTAAATTAACTGAAAAAAAATTAAAACAATGCCCATGTACCATAAAATAGAGTTTATTATATATTACTACAAATGTAGAATGTGTTTAGAAATTTTAAAATACACTAAATATCATAGGCTTCAGTATATAGAACATTTAACAAAAAATTCAATAATTTCGTAGGGTTATAACACATAGATTTTGAGAAAAATTCAAAAATATGAAAATACTGTTTTAATGCATATTTGCATCCTTCACTAACACATGATGAAGGTCAAAGAGGTTTGAAACCTTTGTTGTCTCCGTTTCTCTAGAGATACGATTTTATTGTGGCTAGTCTACCAATTTAAGGAGTATTATGAAATTTAACTAAATTAACTGAAACAAAATTAAAACGATGTCTATGTACCATAAAAGAGAGTTTAATATACATTACTAAAAATGTAGAATTGTTTTGGAAATATTATAACAACACTAATGATCTTAGGCTTCAATATATAGAGCATTTACCGAAAAATTTAATATTTTCGTAGGGCTTGTTAATACATAGATTTTGAAAAATATTTAAAAATATGAAAATACTTTTTTAATTCATAATTGCATCATTTACTGACATATGTTGAAGGTCAAAGAGGTTTGAAACTTTTGTAGTGTCCGTTTCTCTAGAAAATAGCGATTTTATAATGGTTAGTCCACCAATTTAAGGAGTATTATGAAGTTTTAAGTTAATTAACTGACAAAAAGTTAAAAAGATGTCCATGTACCATGAAAGAAAATTTAATATACAGTAATACAAATTTAGAATGTGTTTAAAAATTTTAAAACAACACTAAAGATCATATAGGCTTCAGTATAAAGAGCATTTACTGAAAAATTTAATACTTTCGTGTGGGGGGGGGGGGGGGGGGGGGGTTAGGGTTAACACATAGATTTTGAGAAAAATTCAAAAATATGAAAATACTATTTTAATGCATAATTGCATTATTTACTAACATATGATGAAGGTTAAAGAGGTTTGGAAATTTTGTTGTGTCCGTTTCTCTAAAAAATAGCGATTTTATAATGGTTAGTCCACCAATTTAAGGAGTATTATGAAGTTTAACTAAATTAACTGACAAAAAGTTAAAAAGATGTCCATGTACCATGAAAGAGAATTTAATATACATGAATACTAATTTAGAATGTGTTTAGAGATTTTAAAACAACACTAAAGTTCATAGGCTTCAATATATAGAGCATTTAACGAAAAATTCAATATTTTCGTAGTGGGTTATTAACACATAGATTTTGAGAAAAATTCAAAAATATGAAAATACTATTTCAATGCATAAGTGCATCATTTACTAACATATGATGAAGGTTAAAGAGGTTTGGAACTTTTGTTGTCTCCGTTTCTCTAGAAAATAGCGATTTTATAATAGTTAGTCCACCAATTTAGGGAGTATTATGAAGTTTAACTAAATTAACTGACAAAAAATTAAATGATGCCCTTGTACCCTGAAAGATAGTTTAATATAATTTAGTACAAATTTAGAATGTGTTTAGAAATTTTAGAAAACACTAAATATCATTGGCTTCGGTATATAGAGCATTTACGAAAAAAAAAAATATATTTTTGTACGGGTTAACACATAGATTTTGAGAAAAATTCAAAAATATGAAAAATTGTTTTAATGCGTAGTTTCATCCTTCACTAACATATGATGAAGGTCAAACAGGTTTGGAACCTTTGTTATCTCCGTTTTTCTAGAGAATAGCGATTTTATAACGTTTAGTCCACCAATTTAGGGAGTATTATAAGATTTTACTAAATTAGTTAACAAAAAATTAAAACGATGTTCATGTACCATAAAAGAGAGTTAAATATATATTACTACAAATGTAGAATGTGTTGAAAATTTTAAAATAGTACTAAAGATCTTAGGGTTCAATATATAGAGCATTTACCGAAAAATTCAATATTTTTGTAGGTGTTAAACACATAGATTTTGAAAAAAATTCAAAAAATATGAAAATATTGTTTTAATGCATAGTTTCTTCATTCACTAATATATGATGAAGTTCAAAGATGTGTGGAACCATTGTTGTCTCCGATTTTCTAGAGAATAACGATTTCATAGTGGCTACTCCACCAATTTAGGAAGTATTATGAAGTTTTACTAAATTAATTGAGAAAAAATTAAAACGATGCCCATGTACCATAAAATAGAGTTTATTATACATTACTACAAATGTAGAATGTGTTTAGAAATTTTTAAATACATTAAATATCATAGGCTTCAGTATATACAGCATTTAACAAAAAATTCAATAATTTCGTATGGTTTAAGTCATAGATTTTAAGAAAAAATAAAAAATATGAAAATACTGTTGTAATGCATAGTTGCATCTTTCACTAACACATGATTAAGGTCAAAGAGGTTTGAAACCTTTGTTGTCTCCGTTTCTCTAGAGAATTGCGATTTTATATTGGTTAGTCCACCAATTTAAAGAGTATTATGAAGTTTAACTAAATTAACTGACAAAAAAATTAAAACGATGTCCATGTACCATAAAAGAGAGTTTAATATATATTACTACAAATGTAGAACTTTTTTTTGAAATATTATAACAACATTAATGATCTTAGGCTTCAATATATAGTCCATTTACCGAAAATTTTAACATTTTCGTAGGGGTTGTTAACACATAGATTTTGAGAAATATTCAAAAATAGGAAAATACTTTTTTATGCAAAGTTGCATCATTCACTAACATATGATGAAGTTCAAAGAGGTGTGGAACTTTTGTTGTCTTTGTTTGTTTAGAAAATAGCGATTTTATAATTGTTAGTCTACCAATTTATGGAGAACTATAAAGTTTTACTAAATTAATTGATAAAAAATTAAAAAGATGCCCATGTACCATGAAAGAGAGCTTAATATACATTAATACAAATTTAGAATGTGTTCATAAATTTTAAAACAACACTACAGATCATATGCTTCAGTATATAGAGCATTTACTGAAAATTCAATATTTTCGTGGGGGTTAGGGTTAACATAGATTTTGAGAAAAAATTCAAAATTTGAAAATATTATTTTAATGCATAATTGCATCATTTACTAACATATGATGAAGGTCAAAGAGGTTTGGAACTTTTGTTGTCTCTGTTTCTCTAGAAAATAATGATTTTATAGTGGTTAGTCTACCAATAACTTCAGTATTATGAAGTTTTACTAAATTAATTGACAAAAAATTAAAAACATGCCCATGTACCATGAAAGAGAGATTAATATACATTAATATAAATGTTAAATAGGTTTAGAAATTTTAAAACAACATTAAAGATCATAGGCTTAAGTATATAAAGCATTTACCAAAAAAATAATATTTTCGTAGGGGTTAACCCATAGATTTTGAGAAAAATTCAAAAATATTAAAATATTGTTTTAATGTATAGTTGCATCCTTTACTAATATAAGATGAAGGTCAAACAGGTTTGGAACATTTGTTGTCTCCGTTTTGCTAGAGAATAGCGATTTTATAGTGGTTAGTCCACCAATTCAGGGAGTATTATGAAGTTTTACTAAATTAATTGACAAAAAATTAAAAAGATGTCTATGTACCATGAAAGAGAATTTAATATACATAAATACAAATTTAGAATGTGTTTAGAGATTTTAAAACAACACTAAAGATCATAGGCTTCAGTATATAGCGCATTTACTGAAAATTTAATATTTTCGTAGAGGGTTAGTAACACATAGATTTTGAGAAAAATTCAAAAATATGAAAATACTATTTCAATGCATAATTGCATCATTACTAACATATGATGAAGGTCAAAGAATTTTGTAACTTTTATTGTCTTCGTTTCTCTAGAAAATAGCGATTTTATAATGGTTAGTCCACTAATTTATGGAATATTATGAAGTTTAACTAAATTAACTGACAAAAAATTAAAATGATGCCCTTGAACCATGAAAGAGAGTTTAATATACATTAGTACAAATTTAGAATGTGTTTAGAAATTTTAGAAAACACTAAATATCATTGGCTTCGGTATATAGAGCATTTACCAAAAAAATTAATATTTTCGTAGGGGTTAACACATAGATTTGAGAAAAATTCAAAAATATAAAAATACTGTTTCAATGTATAGTTGCATCCTTCACTAACATATGATGAAGGTCAAAGAGGTTTGGAACCTTTGTTGTGTCCGTTTCTCTAGAGAAATGCGATTTTATAGTGGTTAGTCCACCAATTTAAGGATTATTATGAAGTTTAACTAAATTAACTGACAAAAAAAATAAAACGATGTCTATGTACCATAAAAGAGAGTTTAATATACATTACTACAAATGTAGAATTGTTTTTGAAATATTATAACAAAACTAATGATCTTAGGCTTCAATATATAGAGCATTTACCGAAAACTTTAATATTTTCGTAGGGGTTGTTAACACATAGATTTTGAGAAATATTCAAAAATATGAAAATACTTTTTTAATGCATAGTTGCATCATTCACTAACATATGATGAATGTCAAAGAAGTTTGGAACTTTTGTTGTCTTTGTTTGTTTAGAAAATAGCGATTTTATAGTGGTTAGTCCACCAATTTAATGATTATTATGAAGTTTTACTAAATTAATTGACAAAAAATTAAAAAGATGTCCATGTACCATGAAAGAGAGTTTAATATACATTAATTCAAAAATTTAGAATGTGTTTAGAAATTTTAAAACAACACTAAAGATCATAGGTTTTAGTATATAGAGCATTTACTGAAAAATTCAATATTTTCATAGGGAGGTTAATACATAGATTTTGAGAAAAAAAATCAAAAATATGAAAATACTATTTTAATGCATAATTGCATCATTTATTAACATATGATGAAGATCAAAGTGGTTTGAAACTTTTGTTGTCTCCGTTTTTCTAGAAAATAGCAATTTTATAGTGGTTAGTCTACTAATTTAGGAAGTATTATGATGTTTTATTAAATTAATTGACAAAAAATTAAAAAAATGCTTATGTACCATGAAAGAGGGTTTAATATACATTAATACAAATGTAAAATGTATTTAAAATTTTTAAAACAACACTAAAGATCATATGCTTCAGTATATAGAACATTGGTGAGCTGAACAATCGATCTTTACTCCATTAAAATATATATTTGGATCGTTTTACAACTGTCTAAAACCTGTACAATGACCGACTTTCAAAGCGATGCTAACAAATACTACACCATGGTCCAGTGACTGCAATGATTAGAGATTTAAACATACGATACAGTTCCAATCATAGCTATCGAAATCAATAATTTTGATAATTTGGAGATTAAAAGGCCCCAATAATTTGAAGAGAAAAGGCATTGGGTAAAGTAGGCTAGTGTTCATATAATTGCCTAATCATTATATAGGAATCCGGTCAAAGGTTATTATGCTAAGCATATTAGAGATCGAATTTATAATATCTAAAAAATAAGAATATTGAAAATGCCATGAGCTTTGTTGGTACTACGAAGACTTTGAAATATATATATACTAGGGTCGGCCCACGGGCGGGATATTAGTTAATTTGATATTCACTAAATGCTCGAGTTGAAATTTGTTTTAAAATTCAAGAATTTGGTTATCTTTTATGTCTTACTTATTAGTATGCGGTGGTATAGTTGTTTTTCGATTATTCTTGCTTTGGTATTGTATCAAATTAACTAATTGTCCGACTCATAATTATAGATGTACAAATGTGGATTTGTGATAAAGTTTGATGACAATACTGTTTTTTTTTAATTATTATTCATAGTGGAGTGTGCATGTGTCAGAAAGAGACCTATAACAATTTTTATGTTTTTGTGTATGGATTTTAAATATATATTATTTTGTATAATGCATACTTGCTCTACAACATTTGCTTGTAGACTAAAAAAATTGTTTTCTATATTTTTAAAAGAGAAAATATTTAGTCTAAAATATAACATGGACACATGTATTGACTATATATAGAAGTTGAGTGTTCTTTTAAAATGACATATGTATATAGATTTTTCAACCATTACTTCACTGACACAAAACATTTATAACTGTAAATACCTTCTTTTAAAAGCAAAACTAATAAAAGCGTGTACAACAAATGTATTTTGATATATATTATATGTATCGAGTTATAAAGGTTGGAAACATTGCAAAACTGTTTGGAGCAAAGTTTTTAATTTCACGATCTTCATCTTGACGTCAGTTCAGTGTCGGCCCTGGCCACAAGCAGAAAAAGCTTGGGCTTCCAGCTGACACGATAATAAGTATTTTCGCGGCCACATATTTATAAATATTGACTTTAGCCTAGTGGTTCTAAGAGAAATTACCAGTGCTAGAGGTGCTGGGTTCAATTACCCTTAACTGCATTCATTTATTTTGGCCCTAAATATAAAATGAGACACGTGTCACTCCCAGAACGCACAAATTGATGACGTGGCTTCACGGGAGAGAGGCGAACATTTCTTTATATATATAGATATATATACAACTTTACTAACCGATTTCTTTTTAATTTAAGCATGATACGCGGCTATACCGGCCGTAACGGCAAATGATCCTTACATGTGAAGAGCATTATTTGGTGGTTGAGTCCCGAAAAATCTCTGAATTAATTAACAATTCGATTAAAAATGTGATGGAGATATGTATGTACTCTGAGAGATATGAGATTGAGAATTTGGTTGGATTTCAGAATCCCTGATGAGTAATACTGATTGAGTATTGTACTTAAAAGTCCTAGTTGCATATGACCGACCATAACTACACAAACTGAGATTTGTGTAGTCGTTGTACCAAATAAATTTCGTCTTTATCTTGGCCGTAGTACTACTCGCAATATATTAAGCAACATGGAAAGATAATATGATAATATGTTTTTTAATGCTATATCATTATTATGATCTTAAAATGTGATTTATTTCAATTGGGTGAATGTATAAGTTCTAAGATTTGTGTACACGTAATAGAATTTCAAGTAAAATTATGTTAGAAAAACAAAAGCTTAATGGAATGTCATGAAAATAATTTGAAAATAAAATTCCCCCACAATAAATAATCACAAGAAACGTTGAGCGTACGCAATTTACTAAATAAGAGATGGATTAACATGTCAAGTTTGAACCAAGCTTTGAGTCACGTGGGCTTCACAAGTAAGGCCATATAACTGCACATGCCGTGACACAAAACCATATAACATCTCCTGCAGTCCTGCTTGTACATATTTATATATTGATCAAATTCATATGCATAACAAAATGAATTGTAACGATTTGGTTTTATCCATATTTGACTTCGAAAATGGGACAAATCACTTGGCTTCCAAATTACAAAAACATACGCGTGGACCCGTTTGATGTCCATATATGCATGAGGGGCCATCTACGTATGGCATTGCTACTTACATCACACACACACACACATACTTGATGCGTACATAAACATAGTGAAAAAAGAACTAAAACTTCATATATTGTAAGCTCTGATATGGCATGTGGGTCACGTTAGCCTTTCTCGTACTTGATGCAAAGCTTATGAATCGGGAAGTCACTTTAACTTTTTTATTAAAGAGCATATTTTATTTTTATTATATTTTAATAACAGTAGAACTTTGATTAATGTTGTGCTTCGTGTATAAATACATCCACTTAATATGTACACGATTAAGAAAGATTCATCGCAGAGTGGAAGCACCGTAGCCTATTGGTTAAGGTTTAAAGGCTTCTACACCCAGGTCTGGGGTTCGAATCCCAGACTATACAATTTATTGCAGATTATAAGAAATCCAGGTTTCAAGTCCCGGAGAGAGCAGTTTATTAAACAATTATGCAGACTACAGAGGAAAGGCTTGCAAGGGATCTTCAACATGGTGCAAGTAAAAATCTCGCCAGGCGTGGATCTTCATAGGACGGCTCAGGTGATGCAGTTAGGCGTAGGTCTTCATAAGGCAGGTAGTATTGTCGGTTGTCGAATCGCCTATATAATCTTTCATATATCATAATTGTAAGATCGTAATAAATCAGCGTTAAAAAAAAAAAGCAAGAATTAAATCGCACAAAGATTCGTTTCTTTAGCTTAGATGCACCGGCAGGAATTATAATATAAAGTTTACTGATTAATGCTCATGGAGTTTATCAACGTTCATCCTCCTCTTCCCATCTTTTTGAACATTGTTAAAATTAATCTCTCTTTTAAATCTATTTTTATTATTTGAATTTTTGTGTATTGTTCTTCCAAAGATAATAAAATTAGTCGGCTCTTCATGCCTTTCAATCTAAGTAAAAATGACATGATGATGCTTAATTCTCAAATTCAAAGCCACCACTTGAGTATTTCTGCTAAGTCACTGCCTTTGTGGACCTTACGAGAAACATTCAAACATATTGTTCATATCTTATACTGGGCCTATATGTTTTCCGTTACATGGGTTATTGGGCTTTAATAGTTTTGATCGAAGGAGAGTTTGTTAAAAGGTGAACGGTAAGAAAGATATGCTAATATAATAAGAGAGTGGAAGAAATATATAATATATTTTTTATTGTTGTGTGGAAATTTTTTTCATTATTTTATTTAAAGTAGCGGAAATTGTCGACTATCTAATATGTTTCTCCATAGCAGATAACAAGAATTAGACAAAATTTATATATGTGATGTAAACAATATAATATGTTGACAAAAAATAATATAATATAGATTAATTGATAAAAAGCTAAGAGCCCGTAGAAAACAATCAAACGACGCGACATTACTCCCATTTTCACAATACAACATCTCATTCATTATTTTATGTTAATAAAAAACCAAATTCCTAACTTTTAAAACGGACAGAAAACAGAAACACAAAGTTGAAAAGATGATGATCATTGACATTATAAAAGGCAAAAAATCAGGGTGAATAATGTTAACGTGTTAGTGAGTGTCAGCATCAGCTGCATTATATGCATTTATCAAAATATTAAGAACGTTGGTTGCTTTTTGACAATGGTCCAATATTAATGGTTAAACAAATATATAAGAAGCTTCAAAAATATACAACAAGGTCGTCGCGGGGCGAATTGTCGCGAAGCTAATCAAGGTTTCATATGGTTTTGTTTTACTTATCGTCTAAAGGTTTGACAGAATGTACCACTAATCAATGGATTTAATATAAATCATATAAGTGAGTCGTATACTCATGAATCAATAGTCTCTCCCTCGTTCGTATATCGTTTTGTTCCTTGAATTCCTCTCAACGATAATTATTCCGTCTTCCTTGTTCATATACTAATGCTTTATTTTTAAACAATAAGGATAAAAATATGCTATGGTAATTTATTAATCATTTCAAATTATTTTTGTCTATTTATTGCATATACTTCTTTTTCATTAACTTTGTTATTATATTTATATACACAAATATACCCATATTATTTTCTATGGTATGGCGTTTTGTAGGTAGATGAGGAATGATTTAATACAACTAAAAAAGTTATATGGCTAAGTATAGCATACACGTACATGGATATGACACGTCTTGCCATCCACTAATGCAAATGCTTACATACATAATCTGCATCACTATCTCTAGAATCTCCTCAATTTCCCCCTAGATTACGACTATTTAACTAAATAATTTTATCATAATTTGGATTTAAGTTAAGTATTAATTAGAAGCGGATAATTCCATAAGTTTTGTCGGTTTCTGTTTGTAGAGAATGTTTGGAAACATGCAAAATGACTCGTCTTTCAGAGACTAATTTTTCAATTATTCTTTGAAACAGCCTTTTTTTTTAAACAAAGAACATACTTTTATTCTGTTGTCCTTACGTGTATGTATATACAAAAACGAAATAAACAATAATCTTTCCTCTGAACTATTATTTATTTACGTATAGTAGTAATCAATCAGGCACGGTTGAATAAGTATAAACCGTAGATAATATGTCATTTTCTAGGAAAAGATTTAAAGATTTAAAACGTAGTGGACTGTTAGATATATATTGTTGGGTTAGCAGGTCGTCATATCATTACCGTTTTCCCTGTGTGTAGTTAGTGCATGTACATAACATCTTTAGTAATTTTGTTTAATATATAAATATATGTGTATATGTATATTGTTTTCAAATTGGTAGATATAAAGATATAACATTGTATTGTTCACTCGAGATAAAAATGGGTGCAAAAAATCTTTTACCAAAAGAAGTGTGAAAGTGAACATGATTTCGTGTGGAGGTTTGAATGGGCAAAGATATGTGCTAAACTCGATCAGAGAAAGAGAATTTTGAATGACATCATTTGATTTTGTGATCTTCAAAACCAAACTGACTAGAAAGAGTTTCGAAGCTGTACGTACTCTTTCGTTGAATTGGTAAGACAACTCCTCTTCATTTTATTATCACAAAAAACTCTTCTACATTGTTAGATTTTTTTTTTGAATCATATATTTATTTATTCGTTATTTATTAACAGTATATTTTTAATCATTCTTACACAATAATGGTTGTTTCCAACACACACATATATATATCTTATATATTAAAATAGAAGTCACAACTTTGATTCATGTGTAATTTTTTTAAAAATGGACTTATTAGACATGTTCCTAAAAAATCATGTTACATTTAATCTCTACTCTTATCATTGGCTTTATAGATAGTATAAATTAAATAGATATAATTTATTGTTGTAATACTATACCTCCATATGTTAAATATTTGTCGATGTTAACTTTTAAAATTATAAAGAATTTTTTTAAATTACAAAAATTATATTATCTATTAATGATTAATCTTTAATACCTTAAACTAATGAAATCAAATTTTAAACTATATATTTTATTTTAAAAATTAAACAAAAACTAAATATTTAATTATTTACTTGATAATAAAAATCTATGAAGCGAAAAGTTTAATTTTTAAAAAACTTTCTAAATTTCTGAAATGTTACAATATTTTTGAATATGACAATAAAACAATATTTTACTAATCTTTATATATATAGTTAAAATTTTAACAATGAAATAATAATCCAAATATATATATAGATATATCTATATATATAAGAAGATACAAATACATGTGAAAGTTTGAAACAATCTATTCATTGAAAAAAATATACCGTAAACTTATAATGTTTTAAAAATTGATAGACACATATATATTACAATGTATACCAATATAGAATTGAAAACAAAATATTTATACAAAATAAATGAAAACAAAAACTCGCATGGTTGCACGGGTCGAGATCTAGTCTTATATATTAAAACAGAAGTCACAAGTTTGATTCATGTGTGATTTTTAAAAAAAATAGACATAATGGACTTATTCCTAGAAAGTCATATTACATTTAATATCTAATCTTATCATTTAAATTTTGGGTCTACCAAAAAAATTTATTGGGATATCAGTAATTGGATTTAAACAATAGATGATCTATTGAATTTATAGATAGTATAAATTAAATAGATATAATCTAATGTTGTAATACTATACCTCTATATGCTAAATATTTAAATATTTATCGATGTTAACTTTTAAAATTATAAAGATTTTTTTTAAATAACAAAAATAATATTAGCTAACAATGATTAATCTTTACTACCTTAAACCAATGAAAACAAAATTTAAACTATATAGTTTATTTTAAATTTTTTTTTTAAAAACTAAATGTTTAATTATTTACTCGATAATATAAATCTATGAAGCGAAAATTTTAATTTTTTCAAAACTTTCTAAATTTGTGAAATGTTACAATATCTTTCAATATGACAAAAAATAATATTTTACTAATCTTTATATATATAGTTACAATTTTAATAATGAAATAATAATCCGAAAATATATATATTGAAGAAGATACAAATACATGTGAAAGTTTGAAACAATCTATTCAATGAAAAAAATATAAAGTAAATTTATTATGTTTTAAAAATTGATAGACACATATATATTATAATATATACTAATTTAGAATTGAAAACAAAATATTTATGTAAGAATAAACGAAAACAAAAACCCGCGCGTTAGCGCGAATCGAGATCTAGTATATAATAAATGACAACTAGCATATATTTTGTTGAGAAAAATGAACATGTGTATAGTTGTGCATACCCATTTGCATATGTGTATTTGAGTGTTTGTCATAATATCTCTTATCAGACGAAGCCATATAGATCCGACCATGTACGTGTCCATATTGCTGCATCCTTTTTAATTAAATACTAGATCATGCGGGTGTTTCTTTTAATTTGCAAAAACATTATAAATTCATAACTAATCGGTAATTGTTGGATTTTAAAAATTATGGTCTCGTTATATATTATTGTTTGACTACTATTGCATTTGTAATACGAATAAAGGAATACTAATACATTCATATATTAATTTTTTGTTTCATTGTTTATTTGATATTGTAACTCAAATATTATAGTTATTTCTAGTATTGTATATCTAATTCTGTTTCGGTGGTCCATAAAGAAAATTAGAAATAAGGTTTACTCAATTTATTAGTTCCTTTGTATTGTATTTTTATATATATATTGAAAACAATTTTATAATTGTTACTAGAAAATACATTAGTAAAAATCAATTTTTGAATACATATATATTTTTGAATCAATTTTTGTTTTGAATTTTGTTTAATGATTAATTTAGACAAAATATGTTTTTAGTTAATTAGATGACCAGTTGCACAAAAAAAGTAATTAGATTGAGTCATTTTTTTATATTTTAAATCTGGTACAAACAGATAATTTATAAGAATATAATGGACATCAAAAAAAATTTTAATTTCTTGTTTTCAAACATTCCCAAAGATACTTCTACTTTAATAAGATAGAAGATATAATATTGCAAAAATATGTTGTTATTTATTTTTTTTCATGTCACTATTAAATATTATATATGTGTTATCATATAATTAATCGTGTTTTTTACCTACCATCATATAAGTAATCATATAATTAATAGTATTTTATATGTACCATCATATAAATAATCATATATATTATATTTTCAAAACTTAATATGAAATATAAAAATCATAATTTACGTTGGTGTTTGAAATTGCTTTGTATTTTATTTTTCTTAAATATATTTAAAACATTTTTATAATGGTTATAAAAACATTTTAGTAAAATCAATTTTTGAATATATGTATATTTTTGAATCAATTTTTGATATAAATTAATTTAAATTAATACTTTGATTTGAAATATGTATATAAAATTTAAATTTTATTTTATGATTATTTTAGACAAATATGTTTTTAGGTAATTAGATTGGGTCTGCCATTTTCGTATATTTTAAAGCTGGTCCATATATATAGTTTTCATAATATAATGAATTTATAATTTTTTTTTATAACATAAACCCATTACTTTTTTTATTTAATATATTGTTATATATGCTTCTAAACAACATTATATTTTTTAATTGATAAAGTATTCGAAGTCATTGGTGATTTAATTTATAAAACAATAAAATTTGGATTGTTATTTATGACCTGATTTAGCAAATTTGACTGTCATAAATGTTTTTACTGTTATAAATATTGACAAATTTATCATAATCATGCATATCTACATGCATGATTATATACTCCAGTGGAGTTGATCATAGGAAACAGGGAAGGAAATCATCCTTGGATTCTTTATGAATACTATAGGCACCCAACAATTCATGTGTATTATATACACGACCATGTCGTATATATAAGATGATTAACAGTGTTATCTTTTAAAAATAAGAACTTTTATATTGGTGGATGTTGGTGCGTTTAAAAGACAGTCCTCTTTTAGGCTTTCAAATTTATATTCATAGTTGTTTCTTTCTTCTTATGTGTCAGATGTATTGTAATTTGAAAATATTTATAGATTTTCTAAAGACCTAATTATTAGGGAAAAAGGAAGAAGCTAAAAGGTAGAATCTCTTTCAAATTTATAAAAGCATTAATCAAAAAGAAAAACTCAAAAGATCATATATATTGTTTTTCGTGAATAAAGCTAAGTTGAAACTAAAATAAACAAATATGAGAATATTAATCTCAATCCATGTGATTTTTTTACCACTCTCTTAAGTCATAAGCTTATACAAAAACCTCTTTATATATATAAGTAAAAATAAAATTTTGCAGAAAAAAATTACACATTATTTGGCCCATTGAAGTATCTTGCATCATCGGAGTTAACAAGAGAGGTTATGTCCTCCCAACTTATTGTGCTTTGATCAGCCGATGTACTCGTCGTTCCTCCGGCAAACGCTGCTCCAGCTCCGGCTACTGATGAGTTTGCATATAGTTTTGCGTTCTCGTCGTTGGTCTCAAAATTCGCTAAGTTGTTGTTGTTTAAGAACACATCATTGATAGCTTCTGTCTGAAAATTACTACTCCCAAACCATTGAGTAATCTCTTTTTGATGTTGATGGTGATCACTACTTGTGTTTGGTAATGGAGAGTTCGTACTTCTACTCATGAGAGCAAACTCTCCTTCTCCTCCTCCTGATTCCAGGTAGTAATTAGGATCTAACAAAAGCTGAGAGAAGGAAAGATCAAAAGAGTTTGTCATTGAGTCTTCCGGATAATGATGATCAGGGTTTGATCTCTCCGGTTCTGCTTCAATCTTGACCATGTTCTTGAGTGGGATCAATGGCTTTTGTTCTAATGCGCAAGACGGTGTCGGTTG
Source organism: Brassica napus (assembly GCF_020379485.1). Lineage (NCBI taxonomy): Eukaryota > Viridiplantae > Streptophyta > Magnoliopsida > Brassicales > Brassicaceae > Brassica > Brassica napus. Next base: position 29,340,256 of record NC_063435.1, on the reverse strand, counting down.
GTAGTAATTGCAGCTTGTTGGTTCCATCATCACAAGAGGTACTTGACTATGAGGAGGAGGAAGATGAGGCAGTAATGGCCATGGTGATGATCTAAACATGTTGTTCAGATAAAGATCCGTACTACCATTACTTTGGCATTGTCCTTGTCCTTGTTGCTGTCGTTTCATCATCACCATCTCTTGCTTCATCCGAGCTTCTTGGAACTCTTTTCTTTGTTTGTTAAGAAGCTTCTTCTTCAGCCTCGTGTTCCAATAGTTCTTGATATCGTTGTCTGTTCTTCCAGGCAATTGTGCAGCAATTATAGACCACCTTTTTAAAAAAAACCCCATTGAACATATAAACATAATGGTTCTCTAATTCAAAACAAGTGTCTTAATTAATAATCTTGACGCAAGTAGAGTATAGTACCTGCTACCAATAGTAACATAGAGGTTACAAATGATGTTGTCCTCTTCCTCAGAGAAGCCACCATGTTTGATGTTAGGTCTCAAATAGTTAAGCCACCTTAGTCTGCAACTCTTCCCACATCTCCTTAGACCTATATACATGTACATATAAAATATATACAAAATATCAACGCGAAAATATGTACACGAAAGTTCTATTTGCTATAGAATATTCAAACCGTCTCAAACTATTTTAAATCATAATTATATACCAATCTTCTGAGGCAAAGCGATCCAGTTGCCTCCTGTGCCACTACTCTCGATGTAATCTTTGAGCTTTGCATCTTCTTCAGGAGACCAAGGCCCTTTCTTCACGTTAGCCTTGTCACAACACGGTGCTCTTCCCATCCTCTTGATTCGTGATTCTTTCTCTCGATGTGTTTCTTTCTCTCTCTCTCTCCCTCTTTATTTTTTTTATCTTTCTCAACTATGTTGATGATGAAGAGGAGGAGGAGGATGTTTGTGTGATGGTGCGTGTATGTGAGGTTTTTATATATACATACTTGGAAATGTGTATAATGGAGAAAAGTATATGTGAATGAAGAAAAAATTAAAGGAGATAGTATATAATAGCTGGAGGAGATAGTTGTGATGAAGATGTCAAAAGTTAGGGTTTAAAAAATGAATAAAAGTTACTTTATGGAATTGGAAATTTAATGATATAAATTATGTGATAAAATATTAGTAGAATTTAGAAATGAATGACAGAGAAGGGGGAGACTAATGTTTTTTCTCATTTGTCTTTGCTCCTGCATCAGCATCTAGAGATTCAATACTAATGAAGTATATTTAGTCTTACGGAAAATTTGTTAATTATAAACCCCACCAATTATATGTAAAACACCCCGTCAATTATAATGCTTAGCCGGCCGCCACCCTTTGACTCTTTTGTCTCTTCCTTCTATATTCTCGATTTTAGGCTGTATTCATCTAACTTCAGAACAGTTTATTACTAAATAAGTTTCCGGATGGAAGAGCAAGATTGAAAACTATGAAATATATTTTGTAATTTATTGTATGAGTTGCATCTAGTTCTAAATTTATAATCACTTTTGAGTTTTTTTTTTTGAAAGAGTGGAAATTAATCGTTGTGTTATCACTGTAGAGTTTTTGCAGTTAGTTATTATAATAATTATTATTATTTTGATCAAAAGTTATTGTAATTATATTTTATCCGCCATTCTGTGTTGCTAGTAAAATGTACGCTTAAACATGTATGATTATTGTATGATATTACACACTTTTTTTGTGGAGCAACAAGCATATCATTAGATATTACACGCTATATATAGCTTTTCCTCATGATTCATGTCCTAGCGAGTAATGGATTTTATAATTATTATTTAGTCTTCGATCTGCGGTTTAGGAGTATGATTAACATAAATAGTAAATGGCATGCAAAATCACAAATACCTTCGATTTGATTATAATGGAGTTACATATGGATTAATTAATATGCATATACATAAATACTTATATATAGCGTGTGTGCGCGTGTGCGTGTGTATGTAATTATTACATAAGACTTCACGGAAGCTTGAAGGCCCACTTGCATGGCAGCTTACGAATAAGAAGAAAGACCGATTATGTGTACTTTTATTACATGCATGTGATAGACTTGGTCATCAAGAGTAACAAAATAATTCAATATTTTCAAAAATTGAATCAATTAGTGTCAAAATGAGACTTGTACGTAGTACGTACGATTATATACATTATTAATATATTTTTAGTAATTGATGTTGTAGTATATATAGTACAGAGGAGTATATACATGTTGTCGAGATAGAGACAAATACTTCGAATGTTTGGTGATTGAAATGTGTGAACCATCTAAAAATATAAATATACAGAAACTCGTATTGAACAACATCTCACTCATCAAAATATATATTAATACTTCTCAAGAAAATAATATATGAGAACACTGGTATTTTCATGTATCGCCTATTATATTTGAAGTTCGCTAAAGGATGTAGACCATCGTCGTTACCAATAAAAAAACTTTTGGCATACAAAGTTTTCTTAGATCAAAACTAATTAAGCGTGGATTTAACAAAAGAGTAGCATCGTATAACGTCCTTTGCTGTTCGTTAATTAATTGTAACTAAACGCTCTTTGATACATACAAACAACTTATCTATAGTATACCAAAATATTCAAGATAAATAATCAAATCCATGAAATTAACTGTCAAAAATCATCACCAAACATATATAGGATTTGGTGCATGATCGATGAATCACTTGTTAATATAATATTACCCTTTTGAAAAGGATATGAGTTATTGATATGTACCAAAAGAGATGAAATGAAAGGTATAATAGAGATATCGGAATTTGTGAGAGGGAATTCCGTTATGGTTGGTGAACAAAACTTTGCCAACCCTCGGAGAAAATTTACATCTAACGAATTTTAAAGGCATTATAAGATGAACATTTTTTTAACACAAAATATATGTATATAAAACCAGTGGTGGTAGTCTAGTGACGCTTGAGGGAAGAAACTTAATACGGCGAACTTTGGTTCGAATTCTGCTGGCTACAAGGATATGAGCTATTGCTTTCGGCTCATTTGAATGCCCAGAAGAGGGTCTATCCGTGAGTTGTACCTCCACTCGGGGATTAGGTCTGTGTCTTTAATAGATCCGGATTTAACCCTTTTTTGTTACAAAAAAAAATATATGTATATATACATTTGTTTGATCTATTTGTTTAATTCTTATAGAAATATAGCTAAACGGTAATATAATGAAGTGGTGATATATTGATAGATTTGTTTAATTCTTTAAAAATATAGCTACTTAATTAGTAATCATGCAGTATAGCTACTGAACCTAATAATGACGACTGTCTCATGGACCCATAATTAAATTTTAATCAAAGATTTGATAGGTATGTTAAGAACATAGCATAACTTAATAGTAATTTACTAATTAACACATTTTCCACGGCAGCTGAGATTAAGGAACAAGAAAACCCACAGTCTCTTATTAAGTATCGTCACAATTTTGGACGTTCTTATACAAACGTATATGGTTAATATTGTTTTTTTTTCTCCTAATCTTTTATTAAAATAAATATCGGTCAATTTGGATGTATTGTTTATAATAATTTAGTATATTGCAAAACAAGTGAAATACTATTGAATACTCATAAACAAACAAATAAGATTTGAAATGTAACTTTGAATGGGTTCATTTTTCAAGTTTAAATGAGCCAAAGCTTCTAGAGGAAACAAAAAAATTTGACTTGACTTGTGATGGTTACTAAAGGGTTAAAAGTCAAAGCACTTGGAAATATAAAGTCTTCAAATTATTGAGGTATTATTCACTGTGTTTATATGCTTTTGTGGAATAAAATATGAACCATCATGGGTAAAATATCTTTATTTATGGAAAGGTTAAATAAAGTCTGAATTTTGAAGCTAAGGGTGATAAAAATAAAATAAAAATTGTATTCAGATTTCAACAACACTAGTAGGAAACAGGAATTGGTCTTGCAGCGTAGGCCGTCCCTTCTTTTCCAAATTTCCCATAAGAATAGTAATAAACTTTGTGGATCATGGCATCTATAATGTTAAACTTAGAAAAAAATACACTATTTGAGATTTTTATAATGTTATTGCGAATTTTCCATACTTATATATGACATTTACGCTAATTCAATCCCCCCCCCCCCTTTTTTTTTTGCTCAATGAAGCCTACGGTTCTTTTTAGTGTCTTAAAATTTCAATAATAACCAAAACTTTTGTGTTAAACATATATCAGTAATTATGTTTAAAACATATATTAATAATGTGGTTTGCTTTAAGTTAGGAGTTAAGACGTACTGCTGAATGAGCGATTTTTAGCGAAAAAAATATATTGGATTTGATATTCTAAAGTCATGTCTATGTTATTTTCGTTTTCAAGCTATGAAAGGACCCTATTCAAGAATCTGCGAAATCCATCCATGTTTTTTTTTCAACCTAGTAATCAAGGATCTGCGAAATCCATCCATGATTATATCATATGCATTCTAGTTTGATTTAAGTAATTATCTTAATAAATGAAATCCATCTAGAAAATATTTTTGATGATAACACGTACAAGATTGACTAAAATTGAATGATCTACTAAACAGCTTTAAAAATAGTGAAAAGAGGAGGAAAATAATTGTCAAACAGCAGGTAAAGATACAGAAGAGGAAGATCACTACAATATATATCTCAAGGCATATTTCTTTCTTCCACGATTTTATCTTCTCTTTCCCTGATGGTACTTTTTAGGATTCATTTACTTTCTGGAAGTATTCTATGCAAAAGAAGGTGAATCCTACTTCTATGATAAGACTCTCGTGACAAGTATACACCCTCTTTTTGTTACACTGATGACTAATCTAATAATAATTTAATACTCCATAAAACATGTTGTTGTATCGTAATCATGAGATAATCATGACATCCTTTTGCATAAAGTTCAACGTTTCCTCATGTCGCTAGAAGGTTAATGTGTTTGATAAGATCTTCCACAAGTATATCCGTACATAGCATTTATAATTTTTACTCCCAATAAATTTCAGAAAAAAACTCATGAAACACAATTGGATTAGGAGTTGATTTCATGAATTGGTAATTTTTAGGTTTGAACAGGATTAGGAGGGAAATGTGTCGGTCCAAGGACAAAGATAGTGGAGTTTAGATTATACTTATTTTGGTAGTATTAAACAATAGTAATTAGTATAATCAGTAAACAACTTGTAAAGTAGAATTAAGCTGTCACTCATTAAGCAAAAAAACCGGCAAATCAATGCGGATTTGTTCACTTATTTCACACGTTATTTAGTTTCAATCCTTGGCCTTTCTGATTTTAGCCACATCACTCTTCATACATTCCATAGACAAAACAATTCAAAATTAAAATTTAGTTTAAAGGAAAACACAATTCAAAATTAAATAGTGATTTAAGTAGTTAAAAGATTATACAGTGTACAATAACTATAATAACAAAAATAATTATGAAAAAATGTTCAAAATATATGTTATCTAAAGAAAAATGCTTAATACTAATTGTTAACAAAAAATTTAAAGCGATTATAATATAAATGATTAACAAAAAAAATTACACAAAACAATTATAATAAAATTAATTAAGTTATATAAAATGGAGTAATATGATCAAGACATTTATAGTTGTTAATTATATCTATTATTTTCTCTATCAAAATTTTGTAAAAATGTCATAATTTAATAAAATTGTAAAACAATAAACTTTTAAATTTGGATTTAAAAGGTGACAAATTATGAAACTATAGCAATTTAAATCAAATTGGATATGTTAACATATCGGGCATCCATCGGTTCAATTGGTTAGTCTTGGATATAGTGATTTTTATAAATATGAATATTTTTAAAACTTAAATTGAATTATCGAATCACCCGATTAACCGATTTGACTGCGGATTCGGGTCAAATTTAAAAGCATTGATTTAAATGCAAATAAAATTCAAATAAACAAAATTCTTACAAATTATCAAAATATTTATTAATTATTAATGAAAATTTTCATCATAAAATAATCTGCGCTTGCAAAGCGCGGGTCATGATCTAGTTTAGTTTAAAGGAAAACACAATTCAAAATTAAATAGTGATTTAGTTCTCAAAAAAGAAATACTGATAAGAGATTTTTTTCGCAAACTATAGTCTTATGACTATGTACAATGGTTAAGATTATTCAACACCCTATTTTACCATTTTAACATTCCACATCATTTTTTATTTTCCACATATTAAAACAAATAATTATAACTTACAAAAACACAAAAAATATTTTATTTCCACATAAAAAAAATCTTATTTTATAGAACACAAAAATTAATGAATTATGGTATCAATATTATTTTCTAAGAATATAATTTAGTACAAAATAATTGATCTTAGATAGATAAGATGAAATAAAAATCTGAAAATTCGTGAACCAATAAAACAGATACATTTGTACCAATCATTTGTTTTCTTTCTTTTTGTTTTTTTTAAATACTTTGTGGTTTCTTCTACTCTCGTAAAAGTATACAAAGTTAACACAACAATAATATGGGTCCCATTTAATTTTGTTTCAAATGTTGAAAAGATTCAATACCAAAAACTCCATGTCATTTTTTTTCCAACACCTTCATTGCACTTATTCAACGCCTACAAGTTTCCTCATACTCAGTCCAAATCGTACAAACCCTAAATCAAATGTGCTTCCTTCAGAAGTGTATGGCATTTTGTCAGATATTTTGTACCTTATGTCAACTTTTGATTTTATCTCTGTTTGGATTCATCGCAACAGAAACAAAGATGTTGATGCTCCTGCTAAGTAAGCTTTGTTCGCTGTTGTATCATTTGTTTCAAACATCGGGTTTTAACCTGTTTTAATGAAAATATTGTGTTACAAAAAAAAACACCCTCATTGTATGTAGCCTAACAAAACTAGATGGAAGAGAAGATATTACCATCTTGTTTTCTGTAAGCTTTAGACCTTCAAACAAATCCTTAACACACAATAAACAAAACATCAATATATACGATCAAACTGGCAATATACAATTAACAAAACAAGAAGTTGTACATTTCAAAACTGAAGCATATTGCCTGCTAATTGCTAAAAGAAATGTAGGATCCTTCATCATCAGTACTTACAAACTTAACCAGTAAACTAAATCAAAATTTAGTACAATAGCCATATGTTATATGTTATCATGCATAGGGTGTTGTGTCGTCTCATACTTGAACTTTTTGATCAAAACCAAAATCTTGTTGCTCAGATGGAAGCAAACATTATGATAGCAACAATTTTGTATGCTTGACCCAAAAATTTCAATAAGAAACCTAGATGAAGTATAAGATTCATATAAATCTATACAAATCGACATAAACACCCAAATGAAACCAGATAAATACAAGTTGGTGTGGTTTATATTTATGATGCAGAAATCATAAATGCATCTTGTAGACTAGAGATTGCTTCATGAAAAGGGAAAAGAGTTAGCAAAAGATCTCATCAGAAAAACATTGAAGACTTTTGATTTATAGATATTTTGCATGTGGATGATAGGTTTCACTGTTTCAGTTTCTTACATTTAACTCAAAAGTTGAAAACCAATCATTGTTTCATACACACTTCATAATTGTTACCTTTGCAACAATTTGAATCCAAGTTAAATCAACAATACAAGAACCAAAAAAATACTTGCTGCCATTGCAGCTATTTAAAAAAAGGATACTTAGATTAGTTTGGTTGAACAAAGCATGTAAACTTATTTTGTGAGTAAACAAACATTCATGAAAAGAAAATAATAATTATAGTTCTCACTTCAATTGGAAAAATATATGATTGATAATCAAATGGAGTTTTCTTGAAATTCGTCGACTCTCTCTTTTATTCACTTTATTTTTTATATGTTGTTGTACTTTTTGAAAACATTGTTGGTTCATCATCATAATCTTCATCACTTTAGAAGTTTGGACCAGCTGCAAGAATCTCTTCAGTCAACTTTCCATCTTCTCCGATCTTATGACTTCTGAATGTCTCAAAATTGTTTCTAAACAAACCAGCCAACTTCAACAATGTGTCCTTATAAACCACTTTGTCTTCCCACTGCAACAAAACACACACAACCAAATAATGTCAATTTTCATAGTTTTTATAATATATATGAGGTTTATTCTGACTCATGTTAAATAAAATATAAATTTGATCTCTCTAACTTACTGCATTCATAGGCTCCAAAATCTCAGAAGGCACTCCTTCAACTTCATTTGGAATCTCCAAACCAAAAATCTCAGTTTTCTGATAAGTTGCATTCAAGAGACTACCCGAATGTATAGCATCAATAATCTTTCTTGTATATGCCAACTTGATTCGACTTCCAGATCCATAGCTGCAAAATTATCAACATTTCAAAGTTATAACAATGACACATGTTTTTTTGTGGTTTTCTGAGAGCTTGAAGTAGAGATGGATGGGTTGTACCTTCCACCAGACCAGCCGGTGTTAACAAGCCAACCGGTGGCTCCTTGAGCTTGCATTTTCTCGGCTAACATAGCTGCATATTTGGTTGGGTGAAGCATAATGAAAGCAGCACCAAAACAAGCCGAAAAAGTCGCTTTTGGCTCCTTAACTCCTTCCTCTGTTCCCGCAACCTACAAAACCATAGATTCGTTGCTCATCAACCTGAAAGTCGTATCTGGCTGTGTGTTATATGATGATAGAAGACTTACGAGAGCAGTGTATCCACTGATGAAATGATACATAGTCTGAGCAAGATCCAGCTTGCTGACTGGCGGCAGCACACCAAAAGCATCACAAGCCAATAGGATCACGTTCTTAGGGTGTGGTCCAACGCACGGTATCTTTGAGTTAGGGATATACTCAATAGGATAAGCCGCACGTGTGTTCTCCGTCACTGATTTGTCTGTATAATCCACTTCTCTTGTGTGCTCATCAAACACAACATTCTCCAAAACTGTCCCCAAAATGTGAAACGTGAGCTATACGTTAGGGCAAAAAAGTTTTGTAAAAAGAGTTTTTGTTTTAATGATGTGCGTACCAGTTCCGAATTTGATAGCATTCCAGATATCAGGCTCTTTCTCCCTCGATAAATCAATGCATTTCGCGTAACAACCACCTTCAATATTCGAGACTCCAGTCTCACTCCAACAGTGCTCATCATCTCCAATCAAATATCGGTTATGATCGGTAGACAATGTAGTCTTTCCGGTTCCAGATAAACCGAAAAAGAGAGCAACATCTCCATCTTTCCCCATGTTACAACCGGAGTGAAGAGACAAAATCTTTCTCTTAGGCATCAGATAATGCATCACACCGAAGAGTCCTTTCTTCATTTCTCCAGCATATTGTGTCCCTAGAATCACCATCTCTCTTCTTCCTAGGTTTATGTCGACACTTGTCGATGATGTCATGTAGTGAGTGAAACGGTTACATGGGAATTTTCCAGCGTTGTAGATCGTGAAATCAGGTGTCCCGAAATTCTCTAGCTCTTCAGGTGTTGCACGGATACACATGTTGTGCATGAAAAGTGAATGGTAAGCTCTTGCTGATACTATTCTGACTTTGATTCTGTTCTCTGGGTCCCAGTTTAGATATTGATCATTCACAAACACCTGACGATATAATATAAATATAACCAAATAAATGTTTGTATTTATCCCTAATAGTGCAAATAAATTTTTTGACTACATGCAGTCTTTGATGGTTGTTTGAGTTATACCTTGTCCAAAGAGTTCAAGTAATCAACAGCTCTTTCTCGGTTCACCAAAAAACTTTGTTCATCCATTTCGATATTTGGTGATCCTCTGTTAAAAATAATGTAAACATAATGTAAAAGTCAACGTATGTTAAAAATAAATTATATCATAGTTTAATGTATGTTTCTGTAATAAAACATGTTTATAGAACTTTATATTTAGTGCTTTGAAAGTTATTGATATAGATCTACAACAAAATCTAAAGCTACAAATGAAAAGTTTACAATCTATATTCTAAGGGAACAAAATAAAGCCACAGCCTCTATCAATTTTCATGCGGTGATTTTGATTATGTAAATTAAGATAGAGAGGGACTTACTTTCCCCACCAGAGCTCGGACGCAGTTGTCTCATCCTTAACTACACGCTTGTCTTTAGGAGACCGACCAGTTTTGGCTCCCGACAAAGTGGCCAACGCACCGGTGGAAGTCACGAACGATCCTTTCTCATATTTTATCGCCTGCTCGTACAATTCTGCAACCATAAAATTCAAAATGTGACGTTTTGTTTTGTAAAATATGTAATCAAATCTTGTTAATGAAGATGGGCTGCGTTTTGGATGGTTACCTGCGGGAGAGAGGTTGTGAAGGACGTGAGTGAATTTCAGAGAACTGTCGCTGACGTCAGCAGCAGGAACTGACGTAGGAGTTTGTGGCACGTGTGCCACTTTAGCCGCCGACGTCGGATCTCCTCTGATTAGCTTCGGTCCTGTCTCTCTCGTCAACGAAGCCAACGATGCACTGTCGATTCATCAACAAATTATATATGTTCATTGTCATTGTTTTCCCATATTTCATATTATCATATTATATACTGGATTTATAAATCACGTACACCGTATAATATTTGTTATTCCTCCATTTTGTGTGTTATAAATATATCAATTAAGATCCAACTTTCTGTTGACTTCTTGATTACATTTCTTATTTCCATATCACAAAGTTTAAAAACATTAGGACCTTGGGTTATATTAATAACAAATTTACACACCTGACTGATTGAAGCATACTCTCACCGGAGACAGGAGTGGTAGGGCCACTGGTTCCCATCACTACGCCACCTCCTTCTTTGAGAGGAGTGGTCGGTGCAGATCGTTTCTTCTGGAGACTGTGGAGCTGATCGATGGTCTGAAAGTTGCCTCGTGACGCGGTGTCGTCGTGGCACACGTCACTCGACGTCGTAGACTTGGCTCCCTTCTCCGTGGTGATCCGAGGAAGCGCATCACGCGCAGCCGCAGCCGAGAAACTGAATTCTCCGTCAGTGTTTCCGTTTCCCGCCATGTCCGCTAACGTGGGGATGAATATATCAATATATACAATTAGCTCACACACAAATATTACACAATTTGCACACACACACACACACAAATATATACACGTATATGAATTTAAAAAGAGTTATGAAGAAAATGTAAATACCGGAATGTCTTCTTCTTTGTGGAAGAATAAGAATATATAACAAAACAAAAACAAAAAACAAGATTTGTCTGAAAGGAGAAGAGATTAATGGGTGATGATGGAAAAGAAGAAGAAGCCGTTTTATAGGCTTCCTTTGACTATCAGAAAACGCGTCTCAATTAACTTGCCTAAACGTGGTTTGACTTAGTTAAATGATGATTATCACGTTACACATGTAGCAATGTGTATACATGATTGTAGAATGTAGATAAGACAGTTGTTTACAACTACTATATACTATTAGTCTACTATGGTAAGATGACTAGACGTTGCGTTGGTTTATCCACATAGTTAACTTGTGCATGCACATGGTAGATGATCTACCGTAGATCAATTTGCATAATACATATATCCGTTTTGACCGACGAATATGTTCATGTCTTACGTTGGTAATCGTGAAACTATTCGGGTAACTATTGTAACATTCAACTAATACACTCCGGTAGAACAGTATGAAAATATGTTTGTTAAGATTTCCTTCAACAGACAAGACTCTATGTGTTAACTTAAAGATACATAACAGATTTATGTTGAGATGAATGAAACAGAGAGAGCTTTGGATAAGAGAGTGTGAGAGTTAAGAGAAGGAAAACACACAGACATTTAACGATTTCACGCCCATTAACGAGGGTCGCTACATCTCGCCGAGACTATGCTCGGAATCCACTAGAACAAAGGGATTACAAGAGGTTACAAGTGATTCTCCTAAGAATGGCTAAGGAAACCACTCTGTAAAACCCCTTAGAAACTACTCAAGGCTTACGCCTTTACATCTTGTTTCTCTCACCCTTACAATGCTTCTTGTGTGCTCACACACTCTCGCTTCTACTCTACTTTCTCTCTCTGGACCAATGTTTCTATTTATGGATGAAGCAACCTTGGTCTTGTGCAGCTACAAAACGCTAATTGTGATAAGGTCAAACGCATAGAGACAAACGGTCCTGCTTTGTTCTCAGACCTATACACCAATAGCTTCTCTTTGGTCCAAAGTCTGCTAACTCAACCCCAAGTAAACCTTACTTTAACCTGAGTTCTTCTTTGGTTAGCATTTGAATATTGGTAAGACTTGCTCATCAAGTTCTTATCTTCACAATGTTTGTATTTCAAATGTATAATGTCGTTTTCCAAAATCTTATCCGTGCAAATTACAAACATATTTTAAGCTCGATTTTTATGATTGATCATGTCTTCAGCTGTTTGACTTGAAATAATATATACTGTTTTTATTCAAGGTACGGCACATTTTTATACGATAATTTTGTGGATAATTTAACATGCTGAAGTGGAAATATTTGTTAATGTATTATAAATATAATCTGATTTTGGCCTTGTTGATTTACTGATACGACCAGTTATAAGGGAAACAAGGTTATATACTATCAAATCAACTGTTAAACTCATTATGCGTGTATATGTAATAAAAACAACTTAAGGAGTAATATAATTTAATTATTTTGGAAAGTCCACTGCCAAAACAACAACAAAATTGAAACTGTACTACTTTCTCTAGACAAAAATAGTGAGTGAAGACTTTTTGAACTTCAAATGCAAAATGGATTGTTTTCCCTATAAATTTATTTATAATATTACGCGAAAGTTGAAACCCGTATCTTTTACTTGTAAGTATGTATGGCATTTCATTTGTTTTAGCGTAATAAATAAATATAAACATGGTTATTGTTTATACCGCTGGTTGCAAACCACAAGTCATCAAAAAGAAATATCCAGAAATAATTAATCGTGGGCTGTAGTTAGGAAAAGTTTACTTTAAAATTCGAGTAAATTAGATATAGATAACCTTTTAGAAAGCCAAGTGTCAGTATTTGATCTGAGAAGTCGATTTCAAGGGACGGTGATCGGAATTTCAACGTTGGACAATTTTTCGCATATCACAACCAAGCCTCGGACGGATCAGGTATCCGAGCAATTTTAAAGTATCCGGATCCAGATCTTTATCCGGCGGATCCATAATTTTACTATCTTATTTGGATCTGGAGTTCTTGGATATCCAAGTGTCCTTCTGAAAATTGTAATATCCAGCGGATATCCGGATTTGGATTTTTAAAATAAATAAATAATAATATAATATATATAAAATATTAACAATAATTTTTAAATATATATATAATGTTTTAATTATTTTTATGTATAATGTTACAAAATTTACATAAAATTTATATATACTATTATAAAAACAAAAACATATTCAATAAAATTAATTTTTATATATAGATATTAATATTTTTGAAATAGTTATTAATAAAACTTACGGATCCAGTTATCTGGACGAAAAAATTAAAATATCTAGATTCGGATCCGACTTTGACGAATCCAACATTTTACTATATGGATTCGGCCCCTTCGGATTCGGATCGGATCCGGATTGAATTTCGGATCAAATCCCGATCTCGGATAAAAGTTTCAGACCTAATCACAACCAGATCAGGTGCCTTATCTATGAGACGTGGGTCTTTTAGAGTTGACCAAGCTTTACAAATAATTAAAATTCAAGTAATTAAATTAAATAATTATACCACTAATACTACATTCAGAAAGAAAATAATGATAAAATTTCAATAAACAGATACTCTCTCTCTCTCTCTTCCAAAATACAAGTATTTTTGGATCATATTAAAAAAGTTGATTTTTTCTAAAAAAGTATCAATAAAATATATATTAAATTAAGCTATCCAATTATAAAATACACTATAAAATATAATTGGGTGTACAGTTTTTAATGAAGTTGAAAGTTTCGTAGATTATTGAAAACATCTTATATTTAGAAAAATTTTGTTTTATAAACACATTACATTTTAAAATGGAGGTAGTACATTTTATCTGCCGTCCACTGGTAAAAAATAAAAATCAACTGGTATTCAGCATGAAATAAATTAAAATTTTAAAAGGCTTCAGCAAAACAAAAATCCTACTATATAAAAGAGACTAAATTCAAGGTTTTTGAGACTATCCACCTCAGCCAAAATATTCTCATCCAAAAAGAATTAAAAATAAATGTCATTTATAAAATAATTAACTAACATACAACTTTTGATATTTCTAGAAATTTCAAATTTGTAACTGCTAATTTATTAATAGAATCATATATCTATATTGAATTATGTTCTATTTTTAATCGTTAGACTTCAAGGGTAAATAAATTATTAATTTATAATATATATAGTTTATAACTTTATATTGTAGTTATAAATAAAGAGAAAATAATTGGGAAGAGTGAATAAGCTCATGTAAAATTATGTAATTAAAATGGTAAAATGGTGAGTATGATGAGGTGAATCTAAGAAAATTTGTTGTAAAAATTTTGGTGCTTTCTTCGTCCACTATAATGATTTTAAATAAAATATATATTCACATAAATAAGTCAATATTTGTTGTTTTTTTTTTGGTAAGATATTAAGATTATCATTTTCTGAAAGGTTACACTGTTGTTTTTAAACAATTTATTACAGCAAGGAAACAAAAACAACCAACAACAACTCAAGGTAAAAAAAGCCTTAAGGAGATCTTATACAAGAAATATAAAAAAGAAGTAGATAAGAGGAGAAAGAAGAACTTGCCGGGTAAGAGAGGAGACAGTCACGCATCATACGGTCGAGAGAGGCAAGGATGACTGATGAAGGTGAGGAGACAGCTGTGAACACACGAGCATTACGCTCTTTCCACAACAGGTAGATGGCTGACTGAAAGTAGAGCTTGATGACTGGAGTAGCATGTGCATCTGCATTGACGCGAGGTTGATTGATCTAGGCTGCAACAGAGTGTAGATCAGCTGGAGGAGAAATCCAAACTTCAGCAGCAGAAGACTCCCATATCAAGCGAGAGAAAGAGCACTCAAAGAAGAGATGATGGTGAGTCTCTATTTCCAGATTACAAAGGACGCATGTTCCGGAGACATTTAACCCCCAACGCCTCAAGCGATCCTTGGTTGGCAGTCTTCTCCGCAAAGCCAACCATGATATAAACGCATTACGTGGAATATGTTCCTTGAACCAAATAGTCTTGTGCCAATATTTATTGTTGATTGTGTTTATATTCTTTTCTGACATTAGTATCCATATTTTTTGGTAAACTGATCCAAAGAGATTAGTTTGTGGCGCTAACCAAACGAAGATTATAGTGTTTACTTTGGATAAAGTAATAGGTTGAATGATAGATGGTGTGCGTGCCTTTTCACATGGAAATCTGCACATATATTAAAATTGTAAGTTTTGAATCATAGAGAAAATATAGTGTATATGACTGAAGTTAGTCCATTCTGAAACTAAAGATGGCTAAAATTCTTCTTTGTCAAAATGCATAGATGTGAATCTTATATGAATAGAGTTCTCCATTGCTTATAGCAGTGTAATAAACTCCGTGTGTAAAGGAGAAAAAATGTTATATAAGTGAAAACAAAAATTATGATTTTTTTTTCTTGTGCTTATAGGCTCTTTGCAATTTGAAGAAGAAAGAACATATGGTGTGAAAATCTTTGGCTCGGTCAAATTTTATCCAGTTGTTTATAAAACTGTCGTTATCTGATTCATGTAATTTTTCAGTGTTGATTTAAAAGCCCAAAAAATCAATCTATACTGACTTTTTGATATTTTTTCTGTAATTTGAATTTAAAAATAGATAAAACTTTCGATAAGTTATGTAAACTCATAACAAGTATTTAGTTTTAGAAAGCATTTACATGTTTCAAACTTATAATATATACATATATAATGTTTAAAATTATGCATATAAAACCTGTGTAAAATGTGTCTGAATATGTTTCTCTTCTTTAATGTGTTAATCGTACTATATATAACATTATTTTAAAATTTCAAAAAGTTTATCTCATTGTCACATACAAAAAACCATCAATAAAAAATATAATTCTCCATCTACGACAAGAAAAATGAAAAATTATAAACATATAAATTTAAATTAAAAGAAAAACAAGAAGTTAATATAAAAGAAAAAAACTGACAAATAATATTATAAATAAAATAAATTTATAAGACACAATCCGCGCGAAGCGCGGAAAAAATCTCTAGTGTTTAGAAAAAGGCTTAACTTTCTTAATTCCTGGCTAGTCTTAAATTACATGATTTGGTGGATATGTCCATTTTGTTTTTTTTTTTTTGAAAAAGGGCATTTTGTTGGGCCGGTTTAGTGTAGAGTAAATGTTATTTTCACTAAATTATTTGTGGGTCTTTATGTTTCTTGCTGGTAGATAGTTTATATCTTTTGACATATCGGACATGGAGTGGTGGCATGAAAGGTTTAGGATTGATGGGCCAACATCAATCTTTTATCTTAACAGGCTTGGCAATACCTAATTCTCTCATCTTTGTTTTACAAAATTTGGCCCTACTGAGCTAAAAATACAGCAAAGCACCAATCAATTTTTTGGGTCTCTCATGATATTAATCATTAGTTTTCTATATTTCATTGTTGTCACAAGACATACATTATAATACAAGTACAACCACTGGGAATATATTTTTTTATTCTGGTAAACCTTTAAAGTTTTCTATAACAATATGCTAGCCTATAATGATGATCACATGACTAATCATGATCTTTCGTATGTAAAGATATAAAGTATAATAAGTTCATGAAATTTAAACGGCACGATAATATAAACTAAGTACAAACTTACTTTTGATTTTGAAGTCCAGCATTGCATCCACTCTCTGATTATCCACTACACTTTTATATAGGGGTGGGCGTTCGGGTACCCGTTCGGGTTCAGGTCGGGTATTTCGGATTTTCGGGTATTTTGGTATAGAGGTGTAGAACCCGTTCGGGTATTTTTGTACTTCGGGTCGGGTTCGGGTATTTTTAGTTCGGTTTCGGTTATTTCGGATCGGGTTCGGATATTTAGATTTTGAAAAAAAAAAATTAAAATTTTCATTTTTCAAATTTCTTGTATTTAAATATATAACTTTCACTTAACTATTTTTTGTATTTTTAAAAGATTGAATGGTTAATAGATTTGGACATAACATTTTCAAAATAAAAAGACATTAATTTGGTTATTGTTTTTAAATTTTTGATGTAACTTTTTGTTAATTGTTGAAATAAAAAGTTTGACATGTATTTTAAGTGCATAGCAAATCATCTTCTACGTAATTGTATGTATATCATATGAATTTAAAGTATGTGTAGTATCAATATAAATATTTTATATAAAATGAAAGATGTAAATTAGAAATATAAGATTAATTATACATATGTTCGGTTATCTTCGGATATCCATTCGGGTTCGGATATTACCCGTTCGGGTTCGGATATCCAATCTCTCCTAATTCAATACCCGTTCGGATATTTTGCTACTTCGATTCGGATTTCGGTTCGGGTTTTTCGGATCGGGTTTGGGTGCCACTTCGGATTTCGGTTCGGGTTTTTCGGATCGGGTTTGGGTGCCACCCCTACTTTTATAGTATATAAAAAAAAATCAAACTTCATTTATTTTCTTCCAACTTTTTCTGTCACAAATTTGGATTTTCTGAAAATTACAAAAAGGGAGATGATAAAAGCTACAAGACCAATTAATTCTCTCAATGTACCAATCTCTGCATTACAAAAAAGGCCACACCCGTCGGCTACTGCTTGTCGCTGTCATGCACCTATAGGGTCCCTTTCTAAAAATCATGCTTCTATAATTTTATTTATGATATCTTACTCAATTATTGGTTACTAATATTTAAAATAATTACATACCAACTAATAATCAACTTAAAATCTGGCGTTTTCCAAGCCGTGCATGTCGCTGACTCGGTTTAAATGCTTCCTCATGATAGCCACTTTCGCCAATTTCTCAGCGGCTCTCCAAGCCGAAGTCGGCGTCAGTTGCTCGGTTTTCTCCTCTTCGGCTCGGTTTGCTGTACCGTCTCTCGGTTTCAACCGGTTTAGCTCGGCTAACTCAGCGTCCAAGCTCTTTAAGCTATCATTCTCATCCAACGCGTTTGACCGAGCCGCTGTTAAAACCTCATAGGCTCCGGCTAAATCACCACGCTCAATCATCTTACGTGACTCAGCTACAGCGCGGCAGACAGAGTGTCGACTCCTCAACCGTTCGATGCTAGCAGAGACGAATCGGACGGTCTGTGGCCGCGGGATCAAAAACCGTTTTTCGTTCGGACAAGGAAACGGCTGAAGCGTCGCGGGGTCAACGACCGAAGACCGTACGGACATCACACGGTGGGACCCGCTCGAAGAAGTCGGTACTCTGAGCTCAACGAGATATTCTCTCTCCTCCTCCGCGAACAGATCCCCGACGACAACGGCCGACCCGGATCCGAAACTCTCGGGTCTGCCCGTTAAAGAGTAAACCGCTGAGATCTCGGTCAACGGGGATGCGGAGACCAAACCTAGATTAAGCTTCACGTCATGCAAAACCACGTTGAACAAAGCAGCGACTCGCTCCGTGAACGCGTCCCGAAGAGGCGCGTACTGCAACGCGCTTGGAGACGCGATCCAAACCGAGTGAACAAAGATCATTGGACGAGACAAGCGAGTGGTGGAAACGACGAACGGCACGCGCGTGGAGCTTAGCCTAGCTTTCAAAACCGCCTCCGGTTGATCCTGACCGTCGGATAAAACCAAAACGCTCGCCGTTGGATTCCTCTCCCGCCGATCCTCAACGACTTTAACCGCTTTCTTCAACGCGTCGCTAACGCTCATCCCTCCGCCGCCGGTGGCTTCAACTCCGCCGAGCGAGTCCACGATCCTCCTCGCCGACCCCCGTCCCTTCGCCGTCATCCGCCGTAACGGCATCAACCGTTTCGACCCCGCCGAGAACACGACGATCGAGAGCCGATCCATCTCCCGGAGGAGAGAGATCACCAGCCTCATCGCGTGCTTAACCGTCGGCAAATTCGCTCCGCCGCCGCTCAGATCGAGAACCGTCACCAGATCAATCGACGGCCGCCGCGCTCTAACGGCGTCCCTCATCGGCGAGGCCTTCACTTTCATGACGACGGCGTGCGTCTCGATCCTTTTCCCGGTCTCCACCACGGCGGATTCCGGCAGCAATTGAACCTCGAGGTTCCCGGAGATCGAAGCCGCCGGCGTGATCGAAGAATCGGGGAAGAATCCGGGGAACTCGTCGTCTTCCTCTACGTCGTCGTTTTCGTCTGATTCTAGTATAGTGTTGAACCGAGCGAGAGAGACGGGCGAGTAAGCTAACGGCTCGTCGTCGTTGTACACTCTCAGCGACTTCCCGGTTTTGATTTCTCGGATCCCGGGTTTTCTAATCGGGTCGGATCCGAAATTCGCAGTCGGGGGATCTTTCCTCGGAGCGTGACTCCACGCGGTGGAACAGAAAGGACAGCGCTTGTCTTGTAATCTAACGGCGCAAGAGAGGTGGAACGAATGTGAACACTCCGCCGTGAAAATCGCCGTCGAATTGATTTGGTCGGAGTGAACTCTCTGTAGACATATCCCACATCTGTTACTATTACTCTGCATCCCAAACAAAGAGCTTTAGATTAGTACTTTTAGATTAATATACTTATTACAAAACAGCCTTTATTTAGCATAGTTATTACAGAACAGAGATTTAGATTAGTATACTTATTACAAAACAGAGATTTAGATTAGTATGCTGAAGACTCTAAAATTAAAAAGAAAATAAAACTAATTAGAAATTTTTTTAAAAAAAAAATCATAATGCTTCTTACGTGGTTGAGGAGAAGTGTAGCACGGAGGAGAGAGACGCCGGCGTGGGAGGAAGGAGAAGATGATTTGGGAGAAGAAGGGTTAGAGAGAAACTTAGGAGTCGAGGGGTTACTTGTCCTCGGAGTAGCATTGCTTGTAGTCCTGCATTGGAGTCTGGGACTAGTGGGAAGAGATGGAGTAGCGGCTGCGGTTGAAGCGACGGAGCGGCATCCGTTTCCACCACCTCCGCCGCGAGATCGGAGGCGGGGAGTTGATGGGTTTGAGAAAAAACCGAACTTTGATCGGAGTCTTGGTGTGGGAATAGGTGGATCAGTGTGGAGAAGGTCTGATGATGATTGATGAGATTTGTCTTGATTACTAGGAAAGGATGTGCAGAACGCTTTTCTCCAACCAAACACCATTTTCAGCTAAACAAATGAAGAAAAAAAGTTCTTTCTATCTTCCACTCTTTTTTTCTCTAAGTGATTATATAGAAGATGAAGGGAGCTTTGGGCATTGATCATAAGGAAGATGGAGATATTAAATAAGATAAAGACGAGAGAGAGAAAGATATTTCTTCTTTACTGACATTTAGAAACATTTAATTATTTTTTATTGTAAGCAATATTAAAAGGTGAAAATTATGACTTCATGCGTCTGAAATGGCTTTTGTTTGCATTTTGCATGTAAATCTTTCATAGTTTCTTGCCTCGAAGAAAAATAATCACTGATTTGTTACGTCCCCTTCCTATTTTTTAAACTATAATCTTTGTTTATGAAGGTCATATTACATACTTTTATATTTGGGTTTGATCTTTCAAATGGTTTTCATTGGGATGGACGATAAAATAAAAAAAGGTCAACGATGGAACCGACCATATGCATATGGGATTTTCATTTGACTAAAGACCCGGCGATCTTTGTTCCATTTGCATGGAAAAAAAAATTGCATGCATGTAAATCTTTGTTCCATTTGCTTGTAAAATTTTCACTTATTTTTTTGATAACCAAATTTAACTTGATGAATTGATTATTATATCTCAACACTAAACAATTATAACCTGACGTATTTGGATTCATATTTACCTTCCAATGTGGTTCAGTGTAGAAGAAACTAAACCTTACTTTCTCGACTTTGTCTAGTTGTTCTGATATTTTGTTTTGCCGAAAAAAGAGAAGTCAAACATTGTTCATGTGGCACGTGATGTTAGAAATAGAATCTGAGCAACAAACGGTGAAGCATGTTCTAAAAATTACAAAAGAATATATAAATAAAAATGAAGATTGCAGAGAGATTTTTCAGAACTGCGTCGTAATTAGCAGATGACCAGAGTTCTGTAGGTCTAGAGTCATTTATTTTTCTGACTGTGTCTGTACCCTCTGTCAAAGTCAAGTATCTTTCCACATTCACTTCTACTGTTTTACTTCCATTTGAGTTTAGCTTATCTAACTTTAACTATATTATATAGCATCTATATACTGACTGAACAGATTAACTTAATTAACGTTTTTGGTTTTGGACTATATGTGAAAATTTTGTATGTTTGAAGGAGAAAGGTAGAAGTGCATTTATTATTACAAACAAAATAATTTAAATTTGTCCACATTTCGAATGCTCCAAATAATAATAAATTATATGGTGACGACAAGAGCTAATGATATGACATAAAGATTAGACTGGTCCAGCAAACTTTTGAATTCTTGCTATGGCAAAAATGGTGGTTTCCTTTGACTGGGATAGTTCTAAGTTCTAACTATCCCTTTTAAAATCTTTTCGAATACCCATTAGATCTACTGGCTGATGATCAGTGCCTAAACTAACTCCATATTACTAGATCAGTGGTATAAACTCCAAAGCATACATTATTAAAGTTTGTGGCTTTGAGTATTTTGGAATTTTGCAGATGAGCCACATGAATGAATGAAGGAAACAATACGGATTAAAACTAACTAGTTATGGCTAAATTAAAATACTAAGTAAGGATTTGTAAATTGCTTGGTAGGTTAAGTTGCTACCCTTGTATGAACATCACATGACTTCATGCGTGCACGCCATGGAATTATTGACTATCCATTAGAAAACGAAAATATTACTTCGTAAATAACTTAACTAGGTTTTATAAAATTGAATGAGATCTTTTAATGCGCTACACATCACAAGTATACACACTTTGGTTACTATCCGGACAAAGTTGATAATCAAACCTTCCAAAACGAAAAAGAAAAATTGAACAATAATAATGCTGATACTATTTTGTCCATAAATAAATAGATCACGACCTCCCATGATTGATAGCTGATAAGAAATACATGGATACCATCAATTCGGTGGGTTGTCGAAGGTCTACCAAATAAAAACACACATTCATTCTGTTGATCGTATATGCATTTATGAAAATTCATTTATATGATTTATACGCACTTATTAGCACTAGGTTCATCCCAGAGCGAATACAAAGTTAATATGTTTTTCTAGAACTTGAATCCAACAGTGTGCGTTTGAACTGTTATGTTCTAAACTTTGGGTCAAACATATTGGGTGGTTAATGGAACGCCTAGTGCTAACCATACATATATATTATTATCAAATGAGAAGAGCCAAGGTGAGAGAACGCGATTTGTACCGCTTACGTGGGGAAAAGGTGTAAACAATTTGTTCGTTTGTATATAGTTTATCTGTGTTGATTTATATGTTCGTATGTATATGTATTATTAGATTCATGTGAGATTGATTGATAAATCTAATGTACTATAATTTTTTTTAAACACCTGATAATGACATTGATATGTCTGAGTTTACCCTTTTACTGCTACAAGGTTTGAATACATTCCTAGTATCAACCAAAACAATATGTTCACAAGTTACCATTTTAACATTTTAGTTGGCATTTTGTGATTGTTGGTTTCATCTGTATATAAATAGTTGTGTACATAGAGATAGTTTGGAAACCAATATAAATGAGTGTTAAAGGTAACGCCACGTTCCATCGTTTAGAAGCATACTTCATTTCATATTTTTGGAGACAAATTTGACATGTCATTCCCTAAGTCTTTGTCATATTTAATTTTAGAAATGTTCAGTAATACTATATAGTTGATCAACTTATATAAAACTATATAGTCCGTCCCATTCGAAGTCAGTGCATCGAATCGAATTAAATGAGATTCACAAGCAATGACTATTTGTTTATGCGCATACTGCTAGGCTTCACATGAAGCTATAAGAATCACACATCTATCCAATTCTTTGGATAAAAGTAACAAGAACGATTTAAATTCGACCAGTAGATTCTTTTGTTATTAGAGTATATGAGTATTTAATTATCTCGATCGAATTTATGCGCTGGAATTGATTAATTAATGCATCTTTGAAATTTGGTACTTGGAATATAACCTATCATTGGGGTAGGGTTTATTTCAAAGGATGATAAAACTATAACCTATATGCTGTTTTGTCAACGCTAATGGAAATTATAAAAATGGGCAATAAATGATATCATGGAAATATTTGTTTATAAAACAATTATTAATAAGCAAACCACCATTGCCAAAGTCTAATGCGCACTACGTTCGCATCTTAATTTGGGTACAGAAAATAATTTGAGAAGGATGAGAGAGTATTTATTATAATACAGTCCATATCCCATCAATATGTTCATGTATCTTTGATTATTTTGTGAAACGATGGAGTTCAATGCACTATTAAAATCTGGGTAAAATGTACTCACTGAATTTCAAACTGATACCGCTTTTGAAATCTATGATATATTCATCTTGGAGAGTTTAACTTTCACGAGTTTAACACTCATGAAGTTTTGTTTTTTAGGTTTGGTCAAGAGTTTCATGGAAAGTTAAATTTTTAAGTCACGATATCAAACACTTCCCTGCGCAAACCTTTCTTCCTTTGTCTCGTAGCATTTGGGTCTTCGAGGAGGATTATTAATGTTGGTTCAAGGATCTACTTGCGCCAATAATTTAGCAGCATATCAAACCGACTGCCAGAAGATATAGGCATTAATTTCTCTGCATCTTTTCTTGATATAATAAGATAGACGTAGATATCCACAAAAGTTATAGTGGCAGATTTGAGAAAACCAATTAGAAGTTTAGAACTGGATAGTTAACTTGAACAGCTAATTGATTTCCATTGGTGATGCCTTCCATCCTATATATGCTTTTGGTTTAACGTATGCATTTTGGTTTAACGCTCTTCCACATGTAAATGTTTTACAATTTAATAACCCACCTCCACGATTTAAGTAGGGATCGATATTCAAAATTGTTTTTGCGAATGCATGCATGCAAACAAAACCTGCGGGTTCCATTCTTGACAATCAGCTTTTCAAACCAGACAAAAATAACATGTCGTCTGCTGCATCAATCCTAATACGTAACTGGAGGTGGACAAGAAAAAAATGCTATCGTATAAACAAACTAAACCGAAATTTTGTGTCACCTGAATAGTTTCACTAATTGAGAATCTGACCTGAAACCAAATGTAGTGTATCCGAACCAAATTGAATAAATTCTAATTGGGTGTTTCATATTTAAAATAATCCTATCTAATTTAAGTTATTTTTGAACTTAAACATAACTCTGTTTACGACAAAGCCGGATAATTATAACAAAACGAAGCTGATAACTAAAGAAGGCGGAGAGGCAGAATAACATTACATTAATATCCCAAAATAGAAAAGTCAAACCACACATCGAAATCAAATCAAACCAAACATAGACCAGACTCTAGAAAGTAGAAACAGCGACCACTTTACTGTTTCGGCTAAAGCGTAGTCAATTCTTCTTCATTTCTTACATACGTAGTTTTTATAATAGAAAAAAAATTCAGAAGCTAAAGATGTTTTGAAATTTTTTAAAACACCACCAAAAGAGATATTTCAACCGCACATAATCAGTATAACTTGAAAGCTTCTCATTTTCAAGCTCTCATCTTCGATTTCTCCATTGCTCTCGGAGCTGCAGCTGCAAAAAACATCACGATATCGATCATATAACAAGACATTGCGATTATCACATTAAACATGTTAACAAGTGGAAACAAAGACTCACCTAAACCAATGGCATCAGAGCCTTTCATTATCTTCAGCTTCTTGCAGACATCAATAAACATCCTGTAGTTTTTTTATCAGAATAATCAAATCCCAATTAGTATCTTTCTAATGCATGTTTAGATTTTATTCCAAAAACATAAAACTTACTCCCATGGAACATCTCCAACAAGCATCCAGTCTCCATCCTTGTCCTCATACGTGAGCACATAGTCTTTTCCATTCAGAAGATCCTTGAGTTTGGTCTCACAGAGCTTATCCTTCCCTGCAGCTCCGTTAGCTCCACATTGACCTAAACACAAAATAATCCATTGCACTCACTAATCGATCTACCATGAGAATTCTAACAAGGCAATCATTAGCAAAATCACAGAGAAACATCTCACCAAGAGTAAAAGTGGTGAACATTTTCTCCAAGGCTGAAGAAAGCTCCATGTAGTTAGTGTAGCTCCTCAGGTCAACTTTCCTCAGATAAGGAGCACCATCCATGCTGACCTTCACGAAGAGGGCCGCCGCGGAACCTGGCTTCCCATCAACCTCATCACTGTTCTTACAAGTGGTGGCCAACGTGTTCTTCCTGTAGGATCTCACTGGAGGCCAACCAACAATCTGTGCCCTGAAGAAAAGAAATCAAAAACTTACCCTTCTGCATATCAAAACTCAAGCAAAAGAAGCTACATTACCTGTCCCTTGGGCATGTTCTGCGTCGCCTCCTTCTTCATTACACATTGGTTAGCTGCTACCCCTTCAGGAAACATCCAGTTTTTCTCAGTATAAACCGAACTTTTAGACTTATCCATTGCATCAGAGAAGCCTCTTTTCTTCAAGGAAACCTCATCTTTGGAAGGAACCAAAGGAAAGAAAGGCTTCTCATCGGTCTCTCTGGCAGGAAGGCCAAGCGTCAGCTCCGTAGCTTTCAGGCTAATAGCAGCTTTGTCATCAAGGCCAGAGAGAGTCGAGCTTCCAACAGAGGAAGAGGAACAGTCAGAGAGGCCCAGGTAGTTATGCTCCCGAGACGCTAGCTGGTGATGAACTCTGCAGCTCTTCCTCCAGTAACATTTCTTTAAAAGGTTTCCTAAAATAGAAACCATATCAAAATTAGGGTTTCCTAAAATAGAAATGCGAGGATTCACTCTTCGCCTAAATCACGCTTCAGAATCTAAATGGTGATGGATTCTGATCCGACGGATGAGATTTAATCGAGAGGAGAGATGAGGACCGTAGGATCTGTGGTGAGTTGTTTGAGCCGTTGATTTATTGTCGGATCCTCTTTTAATTAAACCACTTTCTTGCTCCACCCGAAAGGGGATGGTTCCGATCCTGCCCTTTTGCTTTGATGACGATATTACCCTTGTGAAGGGGATTGGAGAAGCGTAGTGTGAACTAGGCCTGGACTCGGTTCGGTTCAGATATTTCGGGTAGTTTGAGTAGGGGGCTAAAAGATTCATTTACTACTTGACCTATTTTCAGTTCGGTTCGGTTCGGATAGTTTCGGTTCGGTACAAATAGTTTCAGATTCGGTTCGGTACGGATAGTAAAACTAGGAACCAGAAAATGCTCGGAAAATTTTGGTTCTCATTTGGATCCGGTTCGGATTCAGAGTTCAGATAATTTGGATATAATATCGGCTATTTAGGGTAAAATATCAAATAATTAGGATGAATTAGACAATTTTTTTGGATATTTTGGATATTTCAGATAAAATTATCCGGGTAGTTTCGGATAGTTCAGATACTTTATAATAATTTAGTTATCCTCAACCATTTTCATATACTTTAAATTAAAAATATATATATATATAGTTATGTATGTCTATATAATTAATATTTTTATATATTGGGGTACATGTTCGGTTTTTAGTTCAGTTCGGCTATTTCAGATATAAAATTATAGGAACTGTTCGAGTATCTTGTTCTAGTTTCGGATATTTCGGTTCGGTTCTAGTTTGGTTCTTTGGTTCCGGTTGTTTTTTCCCAAATCTAGTGTAAAGGGGATTTGGAGAAGCGAATGTGAAGGGTGTAGTGGTAATTACGAGGCGAGAAAAAGAGGAGTGAGAGGGGACAAGAAAGCGGCATTCCAAGTCGGTTTGCCGGGTGGTGAATGGGACATCTAACCTCGTCTTCCTCATAATCTAATTTCCTTTTTTTTTTCTTTAATTAACTTCTTAATCTTTTTGATATTCTTTCCTTTTTCATTTTAATCTATACTATTAAAAGGGAAGCATTCTTAAAAAATCTACTTATACAAGATTGTTTGGACCTATTAGTTACTAACACCATATAATTCAGCCTATTTTTAAGTCAAAGTAATATTCCATACATCAACTCATAATTTCCTTAATGTACAAAAAGAGATATTTTAACTAACAACGATATTTTACCTAAAGATTTTATTATTATTTTCTTAATACAGAAAATAACTTAAGGAAATAGTCATAACAAACAGATTAATATTAATGTACATATTTTTAAATATTAATGTCCCATTTTAAAACTAATTTATTTATATATGTAGTAGAAAACAATATTAAATTTTGATGAAATCTTATTAAAATTTGCAATTTTTTTTATTTTTTAACTTGAATTTGCGAAAACTGGGTTTTAATATTGAACTAAGTCCGATTTAACTCAAATTCGGTTTTTAGCACAACTCAGAACCAGTTAGAAGAGCGAGTCAGGATCCGACTGGTTCGATCGTACGGTCCGATCAGATTTTCAAAACATTAGTTAATACAGT
Organism: Brassica napus; assembly: GCF_020379485.1. Classification (NCBI taxonomy): domain Eukaryota; kingdom Viridiplantae; phylum Streptophyta; class Magnoliopsida; order Brassicales; family Brassicaceae; genus Brassica; species Brassica napus. The sequence continues at coordinate 29,312,611 of NC_063435.1, read as the reverse complement.
TCAATAATTAAAATATATATTTTTAATAATGAATATCTTTACTACTAAAACATACATATCATCTTTAAATCTATTTCAAACAAATCTCACACTATAAAAAGTAATGAATAATAAAAACATTAAAAGTCAATAGTTATAATGTGAAATAAAAAAAATATACTAAATTTAAAATTTATTAAAGATTAAAAACCTCAAAATCTAGTTAATGTTAATCCGCCACCTTCCTAATTTATTTTTAACTTTCATTATTGCACTTCCTTATCGTGCTTTAATTTTTTACTTAGATTGGCCCAACTAGATGGGGTCCAATAGACAAATGTTAGTCCCCTAAACCTTTTTAAAAATGATTTTGCGTTTTTGTATACAAATATCTTTTTTTTTACTTACCTTATGTTTTTGTTCCTTTAGCTTTCAACCTAAAATCAATTGGTGTTAAGTGGAATGGTCTATCTATCTTATATATTACTAAAGATCATTTCCAACATCCGATGTGGGACACTCTGTGTATAATACGCTCTCTCGAGATGATGGCTCTTTGAGCGTCAATCTCGGAATGCTCGGGCAAAGATCGATGGGTCAACTTTGGACCAGATTGATGTGGATCGGGTTGGACTGCGTGGATCATGCTCTGATACCATGTATCATGTTAAGCTAGATGGACATCTAACCTAAAATCAATTGGTGCTAAAATCAATTGGCACTAAAGATCTTTTCCAACATCCAATGTGGGACACTTTGTGTCTAATATATAAATGGTTAACTATTCGCAGTTCTGAGTTTGTTATTGTTAAGTTTGTATACAATAATTTAGACGAGTTTATGAGAATAATATAGCATTTAATTATATTTTTCCTTGAAAAGGCTTCATTCAATAATGTTTTCATTACATTATTTTTACTTCATTGGTCACAAAGTCTGGAGATTTGACGGTGTTAATTGTGGTTACCTCAAATTGTTTATGTAACTTGTAATCACCGTTAGAGTTTAAAGTTATAATTAATACAAAAAAATAAGTAAAATAGGTCGGAGCGGTGAAAATGGGAATGGAACACGCATGGGAAGCAAAAGATCGGGCCGTTGAATATTATGGAAGGAGGCCTGTGTCCGTCCATCATGACTCATGAGGTTCTCTGACGGAAATCATCACTCTTCCGTACAACTCACGTTAATTATTTACCCTCTTATTAAAAAAAGTAATTTTCTTTTGCGAAAAAGAACATGGAGTAATAAACATCTCCAAAATAAATTATATGAACGTTTATGCACCTTCAAAAAGTATACGAGTTTTCTTAACATTCCCAAGCTTTATAAAGTTTGTTCCTCATATTTTATATATGTCGAATATTTAAGTCAGGAGAAAACGGAATTTCTGGGAGAGTGAGAAAAGAAGAGTGCAAAGCGGAGTTTATATATTTCAGTATTTAATATTACATGTACTTAAAACATGTGTGGCTAATTAAATACTAGTGATTAGTAAAAATATGCAACAGCAATACTGATAAAATTATTACACAAATGCAAAAGTAAACAGTAGTAGATTTGTTTAAAAAAAAAAAAAAAAAAAAGCAGTAGTAGATCAGATTAGCAGTGCGAGTACAAATAATGCTGGTTTAGACAAGACAGTGGGTCCAGTAGTGCTTTTGTCCTTCACGCTTATTTTATTACCTCATTAATGATGCATACACTACAATTAATTAAACTAACTACTAATAATTAGAAGGAGATTTACGACAAGACACGTTAGACTCTTACCAGGGCCCAGACTTGTACAAGCATACAAATTACATTTAGTATCATGACGCCTTATTTTGTACTATATTACACCGATTTAATTATAGGCCCATAGATCATTTTCTTATTAATGGGCCAGGGCCACTAAGCGCGTTTACAAGGATACTTGGCTTCCCCCCCCCCACCTCTTAGAGAAGTCAATGTTTTTTTTTTTTTTTTGGTAAAAATGTAAAGATATTATTACCAAGCTTTTAAATTTTCGACAGAATTACAGAGAATGACAAGAAACGGAAAAATAAAGGAAACGGAAAAAAAAAGAAAATCTAAACACAAACTCAAGCAAGTCATAACAAGGGCAGACGCAACAACCAAAGCGCTATCCAGCAGCTTCGACCAAGTCAACCTACTGCTTGCCGCAAGAAGATGAGCCAAGTTCAACCGAGAGTCGGAACCCGGTAATTTTGGCCTCCCCGATGAATCCGCTCTTAAAGATAATGACCCATCTGAAAACAGCTCGCCGAAGATCTCATAGTACCTGCACACACGAATAGACAACCACAGTAGCGGCCAAGCACACCCATGATAACTAATTAGTTAGTAGTTATGTGTATAGTCAATGTTGCTGTCAGTGTTTATATTTTATATGCCCATTTTATTCGATAAATTTATATTAAATATACACATAACTACTAACTAATTAGTTATCACATAGTTGACAAATTTAAAAAATATTTATCACATTGTTTATGTTTTATCGTCTTATAATGCGGTCAAACCACAAGGTATTAAATCGGATCTTCACAATAAAATAATTAAAATCTAGTATCGGAATTCGTAGAAGACAATGTAACAAGGCGTGATCATGAAAGTAGGAGAGGAACATTAAAATAGATTTGACCAAAATCAGATACACCTTCGAGTTTTCACATATAAATCTCTCGTAACATATAATTCCATCCCTCGTAATAAACTATTACATAAGATAACATATAAAATTGTTGGTATATCTAGCTGTATATGAATTGGATTTTTTTCGTCTTCTGTATATTGAATAACACCTGTATTAGCATTAGTACCTATCTCAATGGGTCTTGGTCTACGTCAACATGGTCCCATATAGCTTAGTTTTACTTGTGCAATATGTTTGGATTTTCCTGTAAAAATATAAATGCATATTAAATATTTTTTTCTATATAAGAAAATATCTTAGGATTTTTGTTTGCTAAATGAAAATATCTTAGTTTCTATAAGTGATGTCACCGAATCAGAAAATCTATATGCATCGTTGAGTAGATTGGAGTAGAAAAGGACTGGTATCACTCTCAAAACAAGTCCAGCATGTTGCATACCCATTGAGATCGTAATTGGTAAATGATACAGAGTCCATTGAATTATATGAAAACATACATATGAATATGATAGTTAAAAAGAAACGTTTTATGGAAGTTTAGCTTGATTGACCGGGTGATTGTGGTCGAGTGGTAAGGAGACGGGGCTGAGACACCAACATGTTTCAGGTTCGATCCACCTGCTGCGCGAAACTAAGTCACAATTATCCTGGTCACCCAACACGGATATGGGCCCATGCTTTAGGGTCCATTTGAATACCCGGAGAGAGGGTCTATCCGTGGGCTGCACCTCCTCTTGGAGATTAGTCTGGGCCTTTCCTTGGACCTGGAATACCCCAGGTTAATCAAAAAAAAAAAAAAAAAAGTTTAGCTTGATAGAAAGCAAAGACACAAGTTGTAATATTAAAGTGTCAGTTGGGTTTGTGTAGTGGATAACACACTCATTGACCTTAAAAGTAACGGCGGTGACCAGTTCAAGACCCATTTACAGTTCAGACACAGAAACACGCATATAAATAGCAAGTCTAGTTCAATTTTTCAAGTAAATCTCGTAAGACTAATAATATTTTGTTTTATAATATATACCAGATATGATAATGATTAGGACAAACAGCGTGAAAATGCAAAGAAACAATGGTAGTTTACTTAATAAATGTTGTTAACCATTATAAGAAAAGGATTGGTGGCAGCATGAAATTGTGTAGTTCTCATGTCAATGTGAAATATTTAAGCCTGAAGGAAACGTAAATAAAAAATAAAAATAAAAACTGGGAGATCTTTTATTTTTGTATTACAAAACTTGTGAGACCTTGAAAGGCAAAAAATATTAATCGTAAAATTTAGACTCGCTGAATTTGGCATTATTTGCAACTAAAACTGCAAAAACAAAAATACAGATTTGCACAAAAAAAACAAAAATACAGCTATTAAAAAAAAGTCAGAAAAGTAAAGAGTATTGTCAAATAGAAGTTCCACACGGCAGCTACTCTTTTGTTTTTTCATTAGATTTGTATAGCAGCCGTAAAATTTACAATTTAAATTTGACTTTAATAGTATTTATGGGTTACTGACACTGTCCCATGTGGTCAAATATTTTAATTACTGTTATATTGCATTTCTTTATCATTTCTAGGCATATTCAACGATCATACATGTTACGTTTATATATTGCTATGACATACACGTCAACCGTTATCATAAACATAATAAAATACTACAAACAAGCAATTCCCATGATCATATCTTGTCATGGATTTCTGTACTTTTAGTTGTTGAGTCGTTTAAAATCCATGGACTGATATTTGACCCTTAGAAACTCAAAAGGCCAAAGGACCAACCACAAAAACGGTCAGGTCCATTCTCGTAATTTCAGTGGTAGTTTTGAGTAGCAAGGGTTTTCTTCATTAGACAACATTTTTATTCATTTCTTATAAAAATGTCAAATCTATATTCTAATAATAATAATAAAAATAATCAAACTGACAAAGTAAAAGGAAGAAGAGGGTGAGACTCAGTGCCGGCAAAAGTCCCAAACATTTGACGTAAGTTAAGTTATTTCATAGTCATCCGGAATTTCTTTTTCAGTTGGTTCAATATACCAAGTGGGGACTGGTTTGTCTTGGGCGGTGTAGGAACCAAACATAATTCGACAATTCCACACTATCGGTTTGAAGTTCAGCAATTTATACTATAAACAGAATTACCACAACTTATTGTTTGTTTTCTTAAAAAAAAAAGAGCACCTTTTTCATTTTGATTTGTATATTTTTCTTTTACAAACAACGAATACAAAAACGAAAGGACGTTCGTATGATCAAGGAACTCGTACTCAACTTCTCTTCCAATCGTTTCAACTTGGGTGTGCTTGTTAGCACGCGCCCACACAAATTAATGCACAGGACCATAAAATGGTATTAATTTGTTTTCATTTTTTTTGAAAAAAGGCTTTATTTTTTCATATAGAGTAGAAGTTTAGCTATATGCCTATATTAATTTGTTTTCATATAGAGTAGAAGTTTAGCTATATGCCTATATCACACTAACATGTCTAGGCCAAATTGTCGTTAGGATTTGCTTATGGCATTTACATTATCAAGAGCAGATCTGAACACATCCGATGAAATATTTGTCTTGCCCTCCAATTTTTTTTTTGTCAACGCCCTCCAATTTTTTTTAAATATCATAAGTAATATGACGTTTAATTATTGAAATTTCTCTATGTTAAACCTAGTCTAAAAATGTTAAAGGCTTTTAAAATCTCGGCCATAACATTATGAATAAAATAATTATATATATTTATCACGTCAGGATACATATTATATTAAGTGATGTACGAATCTCTATCAGAATTATTGTAATCGTTGAAAATAATCGATCTCAATAGAGACAAACCATGTGATAATTGTTTTGGTTTGGTAGCATAATAGTACCCGTACCCAGCATATACTTTTCATCGTATTTAAAAACGCCAAAGAGTATTATAAAATGTATAAACTCATCAACGAGCTAACGCTATTCGTTATTGCTTGCATAAAACAAAAAACAAAAACTATAGCGATTTTTCTTCGTCTTTAACTTTAAAAAGAATAATAGAATTATGTTATGAACTCTTTCTAGTCCGACTTGATGTGTATCTAAACCGCAAAAACATGTGAGAGCGCATTGCATAGATGTGAAGAATTTTTTCAATGTGGGTTTCATACACAAGAGAACATGAAATTGAATTTTCTGGAAGTGTAAATAATTACTTATAAAACAGATACAACGGAAATTTAAGCTATTATATTTTGTAGGAGTAGCTAGCGCAGATAATAGTATGATTAGGGTAATTAACGAAGATTAGGTCAGGTAACAAAGGCAAAAAACGTTAACATGGTGGAGCTTTAAGTCCACGTCTTCTCCGTACAGGCAGCCTCCCTCTCTCCTCTTTCCATGTACATTCAAAGACTATCCAAAAACATAATTTCATTATTAGGTAAATTCTCTTCAATCCATCTATAGAAATGTATATATTTAAAATAGAGTCTCATTATTTATAAAGAAAATAAAGAAAAAGCTATTTCAATTATTATATATAGAGGTAAAATAACATTTTCTACATTTACTCATATAAATAAAAACAAATTATTATAGAATCATATATTTCAATAAATCTACTTTATGATATATAAATAGTTGGAGATACTCTTATATGTTGTTTCAGGTCACAATATATGTTGTTATATCCTTTTAAGAAAACATAAGGGTGTATTGATAAAAACACAAAAAAATATAGAAAGCCAGTTAAAAAATGATTGTTAACTAAATTCTTTCATCTTATTATATTATTTATAATATTATTAATCTCATGTTGGTTTGTTTTTTTATACTTAAAAATTTAGAAATTGCTTAAATTAGCATATTCTTAGTATCACTTTTCATGTTTGCTTTAACTACATTTATCTTTAGTTTTAAACAGATAAATAAATATTTATAACTCTAATGTTAAATAATCTAGACTTTTGTTTAAATTTGAGAGCTGTGATTTTAGAGGCTGAAGTTTAGGGTTTTAATAAATAAATGAAATTTTAAAAATAGTTTCTTAAGAAAATTCGAATAAAAATAATTTTGTATGAAAATTTTCAAATTTAAAAAATGTATAACTCGAAAATAAAATTCTTTTAATTATTTATTTAAATAATTGTTTATAAATCGGAAAAGTAAACATGAATAATGATACCAAAAGTTTACTTCCAAAATTTTGTTTTGTGTAAATATCTCAAATATTATGCCTATCAACATTTCTAACGAATAAATTTTTTGCTAACTTAACATATTAGACTAATGATATTTCACTTAAAAATAATTCTAGCTCAGACAGTGAAACTTATTTTTTCAGTATAAGTTCATTTATAATATCTACCGCAACATCACAAATTATAAAATAGAAATGGTTCAGCAAAGTCAAGAAACATATAAAATCCTTATGCATTTTTTTAAGAAATTCATCCTTTAATAATATAATAGCTAACGGGAATAAAATTTTCAATGGAAAAAGATAAGTGACAACTTTATTGTACAGCATTTTTGCTTTTTTTTTTCTACTGAGGCCATAAATTTATAATAGTAGTAAGATAAATTAAATTAAAAGTGAAAATTTTCTTTTATAAATAAGCGCTCAATATCTCCTCTCCTTCCCCGTCCCCTGTCTTCTCCAAACTCACACAAGTTCCCTCTCTCTTCTCTCTGTTTATCTGTCTAACGCATGAGAGAACAAACTCATCTCACAATCTCAGCCTTCGGTTATATCGCCAGCTTAGATGGAGAACACTCAAGGATCCTCGCCGCCTCACATGGACGCTTCTCGGCCGTCACTAGGATTCCCTCTCGGCACAGCTCTGCTTCTCATAATCATTTTCAGCCTTTCCGGGATATTCTCTTGCTGTTACCATTGGGACAAACATCGCTCGCTCCGCCGTTCTTTGGCCAATGCCTCTGGTCATCCCTCCGCCGACATAGAGTCCTCTCCGTTCAAACCTAGACCCCCTTTTCCGGTATAGTCTCCTCTCCCATTTTCTGAAATTATTATAAATTTCGATTTTACCAACACAAAAAAGGGAAAACATATTTGCCACAACATTTTATTTCCATTTCTCATCGAGGATTTAAAACTCGTATGTTTGAAAGATTTTAGTTACTATTAAATTTAATAAAAAAAGTTCACGTTTTTTTCGAGTAAATACAAAATAGGGTTTCTTATAAATATTTTAGAAATCGAAAAGTAAGTGAAAGCATATGGAATACATTACTATCTTGATGAAATTGTAATTTATTAAGGACCAGAAGTTGAATTTTGAAAATTTAGTTAGTAAGTAGAAAGTAAAAATAAAATATAAATATAAATCTAGTGAGTTGATTATGAACTAAAAATAACTATTGTGAACAGGATGTGAAGAAACCCCAGGATCTAAGCATAACGGTGGTGATGCCTGGAGATAATACGCCTAAATTTATAGCATTGCCGTGTCCGTGTGCACCACCTCGGCCAGAGAACCTCACCGTTGATGTCCAAAGTCCACCGTTCTCACCACCTGTTAAGCCGCCGCGTTTTCCCATTCCTCTTTGTTAGATTTAATTTAGCTAAATGATAACACAAAGGAGGAAAAATGTCGAAATATCTCGTTTTGATGTACATGTAAATCATAAATTTTTTTTGAAACTATTATAAATTTAATTTTGTTCTCTGATTTATTATTTATGTATTCAGTTGGCAACATTATGAAGTGGTTTGATTGTGTGAAATTTTTATAGAGAATGACACTTATATTAATCAACTAATGATGTAGTTAGATGTTATTCTTTTAAAACATGATTGTTTGATTGGTTAAAAAAAATTATAAACTCGCACACTTAAAACTGAGGTAAAACTACATGGTTATTTTGTTTTTAATGGTGAATATTATTCATCGATTTGAGCTATTATTTATCTATGAATGCTGTATGCAACAACAAAACACATGGCACGTTTCGTCGGACGATATTTTCGATGTCGATGTCCTGATTCAATTATATGTCCTTTGGCTATAGAAAATTACAAATACTTACTGTATGAAATAGACGTTAACCGAAAAAAACTATTATATTTTTATTGTAATACTGTTGTTTTTACCAAAATAATACTATAGATTACTACTAATTTAGGATATCTCGAGATTTGTTTGAATTGTACCAGAAATAGCGCAGATTGTATTTATATTCACATTTCCGTTCTTTATTAGTAGTCCAATTTTAAAAAGGTGTTTTCTGTAACCACGCTTGATACTTTAAATGGAAAACAAGCATATCAATTAAATTGCAAAGCTTGTGCGTCATAACAAGAAACCTCATGATTAATCATTGAACATAGTAAACATTCTATAAGAGCTAATTAATTATTACATTTACAGTATGGACGGACGAAGATAACAATATAGCTCTCCGTTAATTACGACCCTTATTTCGGTCATAACCATTTTGTTTTAATAAAGTTCGAGTCACTTTTACACAAAAAAAGAAAGAAAAAAAGTTCGAGTCACTCAAAATATAAAAAACTTCATAAATTTGGCACTAAAGTTATGAATCCAAAATTGACGTCACTAGCAAGTTTCTTAACCAAGTGCTCAAAACACATCCCCACCACTGACCCCTCCAATTTAACAATCCACTTCATGACCTAAATTCACTGTTATACATATACATATTATTCTTATACTTTGCTGATTTGTCATTTTAAATTGAATATCAGTTTTATAATGCATTGGTTTATCCTAATATTCTAATCCAAATACTTCCGAATCTGATCGATAGAGATTTACCTTTTGCTCAAGTCCACTAATTATCAATTATACAACAACAAAAAAGAGAACACCAAATGTTAAATAAATTAGGTCAGGTCGAAAGTTCGAATCAAAGCTCTTTTTTTATCATATCAAGTTTCAAATATCAGACCCATCAAACGACATAAATAATAGTACCAGAAAATGTTAGAACTAACTAAATTCACTCTCGAATGAGTTATTAAATGCTTGCAGAGAGTCATCGTGATAAAAAGAAAAAAAAATGCTTGGAGAGTTCCATATAGTATATTTTTAGAAAAAACGAAAAATGCAAAGTAATCAGTGCTTGTGTCAAGTAAGTCATACTGCAAAGTACAAAACTGGGATTGGTTCCTTTGATGACGTTATCTATGCTTCGCGGTTCTTCAACAACCGTTTTATTTTATTTTTGTAAATTGTTGTTGTTTACGGGTATTTTATTGTGTTGGTATTCCATAAGCCCATTAATAAAGAATTTGCATCTTATAACCATGAAAAAAAACATAAATTCGATATCTAACCAAAAACATCATCTCTCTTTTTATTTATTTTCTTATCTCTCTCTAATCTTTTATTAAAAAATTAATCTTTTTTTTTGTTATTTGGCAAATAAATTTATAAATATCTACTAACAAAGCTTTGGTATTAAATATTTGTTATATACATTACGTGCTAAGAAATCAAAGTGATTATGAAGTCACCAAAAATAAATTAAAAAAATTGAAGAATAGAGTAAATAGAATTTTTCAGCTAAGATATTTTTTTTTTATAAAGAAACTTTCATATCCCATATTATTTTATGAGTATTCAAATTTATATTTAAAATTAATTAATTAGCTAAATTAAACTAAAACAAAATTAAATATTTTGCTTACAATCCCATGAAAGCATCTTGTTTCAGTATATCTGATCTCAAGTTTTATTCTATACAAATGGTTATATGTGATGTTTTATGAATTAAACCTATTATAAAACAAAAAGAATATTGCTCAATTAGTTAAGAAAAAGGAATATGGATCATTTAAGCTACCTTTTTAAAACGATGTTTCTTTATTTCGTGCCTTACGAATTATTTTGTTTGTGTAACAGATGGAGGAAAACTCGTATAATTAATTGACTAGAGTTGTAAAAAAAAAAGAGAGAGTAGATTTTATTCTATATATTCCTGTTGAAAATACTATATTATCATGAAAAACAAATTTATTATACTGTGTAGTCATATGAAAGCATGTGAGGGCACCGCAATCACCGCTGAAACCTAGGGATCATGCCATTTCATTTCTTTATTTGTTTTTAGAGCTGGGAAATTATATAAAACATGTTTTTTTTTGAAAAATATAAAACATGTATATGAATTTCGTCATAACAACTTTTTCAACTTCATTTAACATGCGTACCAAAAAAGGATTATAATTGCAGAGAATATTGAATAATATGATTAATAAATAAGAAAACATGCATTTTCATGAACGTTTTCATTTTTTCACGAAAAAAGAATTAGTTGTCATCACTATTCGAAAATACAAAACCTTCCAAATAACTCAACAATAAATAGTCAAATGAAATTTTTTAAGTCATTGAAATAATTTAAATTAAACTAGAAGAAAATGAATTTAAATGGATGAAAAGCGGAGTATAATGTAAAACGTACGGATGATAAGCAAGACAAGAGCGGGCCGGAGATTGAAGAATATCAAATCACACGGGGAAACATTTCTTATCGCTCCCTTATTTCTGACGACACCTTTTTCATTTTTCTTCATTCTTCTTATTCTCTTTTTTCTCTCTCTTTGTTATATATTAGCAGGAAGCTACAATGATATTAGGGAAAATTTGTGAAATAACCAAAAAAAAAAACAAAATTAGATTTTTAGAGAGAGGGATAATAGGAATAGGAAGGGAAAGGAAGAGAGAGAAGAGGATTTTGGTTATTTAGCTAATTTGAGTTTTTTGTTTGGTTATGGGATGCAATTTCTCATGATATTAAATATATCGTTCATTTCACTTTCGAACATAAAACAAAAAGATTGTGTATTTTCTCTAAATACGATCTTAAAACTAAACATGGATTAATACCAACCCCTGTTTTCTTTTGGTGTTACACACACAGTTTGCTTAGAAACATGGGATTGGCCAAATAATTATAAAGCATTCAGATGTTAAATAATGCCAGTTAATGTAGTTTGTGGACTATAACCTCTTGGAGGTTATTATCCATCATAAATTAGATTATTCACGTGTTATTGATAGTTTCTTGTATTTTCGACAATATTGTTATCTACAAGCAAAATTAATTTGAAAGTATTATATGATGCTTTCTAATTTATTAGATTTTTATCATAGTTAAAAAACTAAAGTAACCATCAATTCATATATGTTCTATTATTTCTCTTTTGACTTTATTGTTTCTGTAATACTATCTGTCAAGCATGATTGTAAAAGGGCTGCTACACAACTTGTGGGGATAAACCACAATTCAAAAAAGTTTCATCATTAGTACCAAGATGTTGATGATGTTGAAACAGGGATGTGGACAAATGTTATACAGTTCACGCTTAATATCTATACTTGTGCAAGTTGCATAACTAAGATTCGTAATTAGACTTTACTAATATAGCATTGATGATATTTGCTACTTTAAACCAGTCTTATTGTATTTTTACAGGAGATTTTGATTTGTGTTTTCTCAGTTTTCTAATCATTGCCTGATCAAGTATAATTATCTAACTAAGAAAACGAGATGAACATATTTTATGGTCTTTTGTTTCCGGATTGTGGGTAGCCTTCTTTTCATTGTGGTAGTGAGCGTTATTGTGACAAGTTGTTTCATAGTGCCCAAGTGGAGTCATTTCTCAACTAAAAACTAATGTTTTGTGTGTGAGTATTTTCCTTTTCTTGGGAGTTTAACTTCATTCCAAATATGCGATGATTCTTAGTCCAATTATTATAGTTTCCGTTTGTTTCATTAAATAAATCGAGAGAAACTATTCTCTACTTCCAAAAACCATGCAAGATCTTGACAGTCAAAAACAATATCTATTCCTTCCAAGGCCCAAATGATACAGCATTATAACTATGGGCCTGTCCAGTTTATTTGCTTACGCCTTAGGCTTCTGTGAATTAACTTTTTCTTTCCTAATTATGAAAAATCGGTAAGATTAAATGTTGATACACTGATACAGTACCATGTAATGATGAATGCGTGTGATGGTGGGCCTGACGGCACAGGGATTAACATTATAATCACTCCCATCATTAGCCATTAAAACTTTGTGATTAATACGCTGTTTATTATACGTATCTTTCTGATCGGAGACATCTGCACTGTCATCTACAAACCCTAATTTCAATTATTGAATTCAGTATAAACTTTTACCTTTTATTAATCAATATTTTATTCATTGATACATCATTACACTTTTCGATCTTGAACTTTTAATTAAGGTTATAACCTCCATCTACAAATCTAATCTCCAAGAAAATATCTTTTTCTTTCCTTCTTTTAACAACTCATAATGTTTTCCCCCTAGAAAATTCAAGCTCGCAATGGAAATAGACACCAAACTTCTAATTTTTTGAAAGCATTAAATAAATAGTATGTTGGTTCATTAATTTCGTCATAATAACTCCTTACAAGCATTTTCCTCCATAACCTGCGTTTCTAAACAATGCTTGCTTAATATCTTCGGAGTTGATGAAATCTCTCTGCTGAGCTACCTATAAAGACAGACACACAACACAAACAAACTCATCAATCTTACCCTTGCAGATATATTATTTGGATATCGTATTCATATATTATCTTGATATATTCTTACTACCTCGGAACAAGAAGCATGCAAAGAGAAATCACTAAAGCAGCTAATAACACATTGTTCAATCTCCAAGCCTAGAGTCTCTAGTGTATTAACAGTTGATAGAAGCAATCCCGGTTTGGGTGAGCAAAGTATCTCAACCCGAGTATCTTGGTCTCTCCGGTCCACTTCAAACTATCCAAAACATAACGAAATTAACAAAATCAGTCTTCATCCACTGGTGATTTTGTGAAACTTCGAGGGTATTTCTAGTAACAGTTCACAAGTAAAACTACAAAAATCAAGATTACTGACATGAAAAGAAAAAAAAATTCATTCTTGCTATACCTTTGGTGAGTTTCTGACCAGAGGTTCGTTTGTATTAAGATCCTTGATATCACCGAAGAGCTTAGAATGATGTGAACTGTTGCTAACTACGAGTTCTTGTTCCTCGTCTTGTAACTTGTTGATTTTGTCTAAAAGCTCCTTCATGTAATCTATGGCATCCCCTAGTATCGATGTCCTGTCCATCTAATTTTGAAGAAAACAATAATCATTATCTTAAAAACTTTTAAATTATTAAACATTTATATATCTACTTTTCAACAGGTTCTGTAGATTCCCATAAAAGTAAGAACACGATAATTAAACAAGTCTTAAAAAAGGTTCAAACAAGAAAAACAAACATATAATGTTGAAAACATAGAAAACGCTATTTTCATGAAAACACATTTAATATATTAACTAGATCTCGATCCACGCAACCGCACGTGTTTTTGTTTTCATTTATTTGTATATAAACATTTTGTTTTCAATTTTAAGTTGGTATATATTATAATATATATGTGTCTATCAATTTTTAAAACATAATAAATTTACGGTTTTTTTTTCATTGAATAAATTGTTTCAAACCTTCACATGTATTGTTACCTTCTTCTATATATATATTTTTGGATTATTATTTCATTATTAAAATCGTAACTATATAAAGATTAGTAAAATATTATTTTATTGTCATATTCAAAAATATTGTAACATTTAACAAATTTAAAAAGTTTTTTAAAAATTAAACTTTACTTGACAGATTTATATTATTGAGTAAATAATTAAACATTTATTTTTTGTTTAATTTTTAAAATAAACTATATAGTTTAAAATTTGTTTTCATTGGTTTAAGGTAGTAAAGATTAATCATTGTTAGATAATATGATTTTTGTTATTAAAAAAAGATCTTCATAATTTTAAAATTTAACATCGATAAATATTTAAATAATTAATATATGAAGATATAATATTACAACATTAAATTATATCTATTTAATTTATATTATCTATAAATCCAATGGATCTATTGTTTAAATTCAATTATTGATAGCCCAATAAAATTTTTTGGTAGACTCAAAATTTAAATGATAAAATTAGAGATTAAATATAATATGACTTTTTAGGAATATGTCCATTAAATTTATTTTTTTTAAATTACACATGAATCACGGTTGTGACTTCTGTTTTAAAATATAAGATTCACTCAGTATAAAGGACGAATCTTTTGAACCAAACGTTAAATCTTCAAATAAAACAAATACTACAGTTAGCTAGGGTTTAAATTTTGAGATTTAACTAAGTTCGAACATAATGATTAAAAAGACTGATCTCTTTATCAGTTTATTGGCCCATATAATAATAGAAAAAAATACATTACTCCCATTAATTAAAAAAAATAGGGGAAGAATCTTTTCTTGATTTTGACCATTATGATTATAATTATTCAAAAAGGTTAAATCATAAAACGTTAGAATTATTATTTTACCTTACTGATATTTGGAACAATGGATCTGAGCATAGAGAGACGATCGTTAAGCCGTTTTCTTCGACGTCTCTCCGCCATGAGATTCTTTGAAGGTTGGCCTTCAAGTTTTTTGCTGTTCTTCTTGTTTGTTGTCTCTACTACTCCTCCACAGTATCCAACACTGAAGCTTTTGCTCTGATCAGACTCCACCAGTGGAGATGGATACGACGAGTGATTAATGAAGCTCTCTTCTTGGGAAGTTGGAAGCATCACTGGTGGTGAAGAGGAAGAAGAGTCTATAATCTCTTGTAGGGCCTCAAGAAAAGGGTCATCGAATGTTGAGGCCGTGGAGGAGATTAACGGCGGAGATGAAGATGAGGGTGGTGGTAAAGGTGGTGTTTGGTGAAGAAGCAACGGTGGAGGTTGAGAGATTAGGTCCATGAAAGAAGATGAGTACAGAAGAGTATTTTCGTCTTCTTCTTCATTGTCGAAACAGAGGTAATCAATGTTCCATCCATTTGAGAATAACTGATGATGATCAAATCCGCCATTAAAGCTCAGGTTGTTGATGCTGGTATTGTAGTTGTAGTTGTCGGTGGTTTCTTGCTTTGTCGGAACAAGAAGCTCTTCGAACACATTTATCTGAGTCGACAGTTCCATTTTTCTGTAATAAGGGGAAGAGAATACAGTGTGTATGTGTGTGAGAGATAAAGAGTTTTGTGGATTAAAGAAGATGAAGCGTAAGCGTATTTATAAATAAAATCCAGAGAGATGTTTCAGTGAGAGAGAAATCTATTGATTAAATTAAAGACTCGTCTTAATTTGGGCTTTAGGGCATCTGTATTGGAGGTCCCTTAAGGCATCCCTTAGGGGAAGGGGGTGGGAACCGAGGAAGAAAGAGAAGGGAAAAGCCCTTAATTAAGGGCTGTCCCTTACTCTTTAATGACCAAAAAAAAAAAAAAAAAAAAAAAAAGCAAAACAAGGGACTCTCTCCCTCTCTCTCTTCGTCCCACCAATAAAGATGCCCTTATATAATGTGTGGCTTTGTTTGGTTTGATTAACACATTTTATAATTATTTCTCGTGACGAATAATAAAAAACATTTTCGTTAGCTCTAGGCTCTACCTCTGTCTAGCTATGATGAGTAGATGAGCTATTTATATTGGTACAAGACTTGACATAAATCGATGTAATTTTTATTTTGCCGAGTGCCTATGCAAAAATAAAGATGCGAATGTTAATCGAGTTTTACTCAAAAATCATATAATAGAACGCATAAGTCTTTGTTTTTTAAATGGATACTCGATAGTTTGTAGAAAGTTAGGAGGAAGCCATAGTTGAATTCTATAAGAGATTAGTTTTGATGATTTATATTATTGCAGTATGTGCGGTTTCTAATTTCTAGAGGTTCTATGTCGATATATATAAATACGATGCAACGTTAAGATGTCTAAACGAAGATGGAAGATCTATAGGTTTACACTATCTATTCCCCCATTAAAACGTGAAATCTTTCGCCATTCTTAATTTGTTTTTTTTCATTCATTATATACATCATACATGTGATAGTTTCTTATTACATTTGGTGTTAATTATTGCTGAAATTGTAGGGATCCTTAAAAATCTTAACACTTTTGATTTGAACCACTATACCACTATAGAATCCAACATATAAAGTGTTTTATATATTGATTTTTCTTTTATGTATGATTCATACACGCATATCCATATATTTAAATAGTATCATACGTACGATTGCGGAATTAGTAAACTTCAGTTGTGTACGTTGGTTATATGGTTTACAATTGGAGATTTGTTTATCACGAAATTCTGTAATAATAGTGGTTACATAACATGATGTTAAATTAATATCTCTTTCAATAAAAAGGAGGATTTAAGTTGTTTTGAAGAAGAAAAAAAGACCCAAATTCAGACTTATATCAACAAATGAAAATGTAATTATCTAAAGTCTAATAATTAGTTATACGTAAATGACAAACAACAAGAAAGGAGAGAGAGTATACGTTTGATTAATCCCTTTCCATACAGGAAAGCTTTGATCCCACAAATTTTCTGTCTCGACGAAAACGGATCATCAACATTGTCGACTCCCTCTTGCTTTATTTATACTCTTTATGTATATGTTTATTTATTTTGTCTGACATATTTTTATATTTACAAACTAATGTTGAAATAGTGTCTTCAGAGGAAATTACTATTATCTGGTCACACAGGGTACGTAGTTGTCTATTCTTGTGTATACGCAAATAACTAAATTGCGTCGATCTTACCCTAAATTCGATAATTAGCCTCAGTTTTGTTTTTAGTTACTATTCGACCCTTAAATCAAGGTATCTTTTGTCAATAGTAATCCCAACCTTTTTTAAATGATTGGAACATAGGCTATAGAAATAATTGCCTTATTGTATATGTTCACATTTGTCTCACGTACATTTGATATGGACGTTTATCTTTTAATTGTACGCTTTTAAAGTCATGTTTTCATAATTCAGATGGACTGTAAGCTGCAATTATTATAAACTAATCACCCAACAAATTGGAACTTTGGTTTGCTATTAACTAGGGCACTATTAGGGATGTAGTTTAGCAAATATGAAAGTTAAGGGTTAATTTAGAAACACACTTATAGAAGCAAATCTAGCTACTTGACTGCTAAGCATATGGGTGGTATTTTATATACGAAACAAATCCGTGGACAATCACGCATAGATGCCTAGAATGTAGCTTTCTCATTTGGGGTTTTTGCCAAAACTAACCCACAACTTGATTTTAATCCCAAACCTATACCCAAACTTGAATCAAATGCAAAACTAACCTAAAAGCCTAGTGAAATTACAGCTCAGCCCCTTGTGACCAAACAAAAAAACAGAAGCCATTTTTACGAATATAGCCCCAGTAAATCGTCTGAGTCGTCTGAATTGTTGGAAGTCGTCTAGACGACTGAAGTTTCAGTCGTCTGGTACCAGCTTATTTTAAAAATAATTTATAAATCTTGTAAAAAATATTTTGATGCGTGAAAAATAAAAATCAAGTAATTATAAACAGTTTTAAGTGATATAAATTAAGATATGATAAAATTGATTTGTTTTGAAGATAGATGAGTGGAAGTAGTGAATCATGAAATACTTTGGTTTAGGAGTTTGGCAAACATATGTTGTAGTATTGTATGGATTGTTAGGGTTAGATTTTGGAAAACTAAAATGTTTTTTTCAGAAATTAGTTTTCACTTATATGTGTTTATTTCTGTGTATAGTAAACACTTTTCAAGTTTGATTTGGTTTTATGAAGTGTTTAATTAGATAATTAAGTTTAGGGGTTATGTTTAGGGTGTGGACGACTTATATTTCAGTCGTCTGTTGAATAATTTACCCGGACGACGTATATTTCAGTCGTCCAGACGACTTACTTGTAAGTCGTCCAGACGATTTACTTGTAAGTCGTCTGGAAAGTCTTCTATTTTAGTTTCCCACTAAAAATATTTAATTTCCCGCTAAAAATATTAAACTCTTCTGGACGACTTACATGTAAGTCGTCTGTTTTAATTTCTTCACCAGACGACTGAAATGTAAGTCGTCCAGGAAGTCGTCTGAGTCAAAAATATTTAACCTAATTAGATTTTTTGCCTCCCTATATAAAGAAAAATTTACACATTCTCTCTCCTCCTCTCAAATGGCTGCAACAAAAATGTAATGTTCATCATTCTAAAACTCTCCAACCTCTCTCTAATCTCTTTGACTTGAAAACACCAAACTTTATATGAATTTTTCAGTTTTGTCTCATGTATTTCTTACTAATCTATCTCTTTTACAGGTTTTTAATCAAGTGGTACTCATCTTCCACTAATTTAGAGGTAGATCTATTAATTTTAGATATGTATTTTTGTGTGTTCTATAAATGTAGATTTATCTAATCTTCCACTCATTTTTTCTATTTTTAAGTCATTTGAACGTTTTTGGATATGCAGGTTTTTCAGATCTGGATTTGATGTGCAGGTTTTTCAGATCTGGAAGACTTCTGGGACGACTTACGTGTTAGTCGTCTGGAAGTCGTCTGGAAGTCGTCTGGAAGTCGTCTGGAAGTCGTCTGGACTTCTTGGAAGTCGTCTGGACTTCCAGGAAGTCGTCTGGACTTCCAGGAAGTCGTCTGGACTTCCAGGAAGTCGTCTAGACTTCCAGGAAGTCGTCTAGACTTCCAGGAAGTCGTCTGGACTTCTAGGAAGTCGTCTGGATTTTTCTGAGCGTTTTGGTAAGTTCTTATGTCTGATTTTTCTTCATTTGGTAACTTCTTGTTGTATAAAGTTCTTACTTTTTTCCCAAACTAAAACTCTCCAAACCCACTTTAATCTCTTTGACTTGAAAACACCAAACTTTATATGAATTTTTCAATTTTGTCTCATGTCTTTGTTACTAATCTATTTTTTTTTGCAGGTTTTTAATTAGATGGTACTCATCTTCCACTAATTTAAAGGTAGATCTATTATTTTTAGATATGTATTTTTGTGTGTTCTATAAAGGTAGATTTATCTAATCTTCCATTCATTTTTTCTGTTTTTAAGCCATTTGAACGTTTTTGAATATGCAGGTTTTTCAGATCTGGATTTAATATGCAGGTTTTTCAGATCTGGAAGACTTTTGGGACGACTTACTTGTTAGTCGTCTGGAAGTCGTCTGGAAGTCGTCTGGACTTCCTAAAAGTCGTCTGGACTTCCTGTAAAGTCATCTGGAAGTCGTCTGGAAGTCGTCTGGACTTCCTGTAAAGTCGTCTGGACTTCCTGTAAAGTCGTCTGGAAGTCGTCTGGACTTCCTGTAAAGTCGTCTGGACTTCCTGTAAAGTCGTCTGGACTTCCTGTAAAGTCGTCTGGAAGTCGTCTGGACTTCCTAAAAGTCGTCTGAACTTCCTGGAAGTCGTCTGGACTTCTTAGAAGTCATCTGGACTTCTTAAAAGTTGTCTGGTCTTGTCTACTCATCTACTCAAGTTGTCTGGTCTTGTCTACTCATCTACTCAAGTTGTGAATTGCATGTATACTCTTTTAGTTGTGAATTTTTTGTAAAATCAGTAATAATATTTTCCAAGATGTATTAAATGTGCTAACAATGTGTTTACACATTTACAAATCAATGAAATAATAGACTTCAGTAGCCTTTTTCTTATCTTTGGATCTCTCATATGCAATAATAAACTCCAATGGCCTTTTTCTCATCATAATAAACAAGAATGTTGGTAAGAGATGGAAACAAACAATAGTAACTAGTCAAAGCATATCATATTTTTTATAAGTTTGCATTGAAAAACTTAGTCAAATTTAGTAAAACTAAGGGAGAGAACATATTTTGTAAATATGAGTTTTACATATCTTGAAGTTACTTATCATTCTTAAAAATACAAGTTATTCAAAAACTAACGTAGAAGACTTAAAAACTAGTGGAGAAGACGCGGACGACTTCAATCTAAGTTGTCTAGACGACTAAACTATATGTCGTCTGGTCAACGCAGAGGTTATTTTTGCAATTGACTTTGAAATCTGTTATTTCGGACGACTGAAAGTTAAGTCGTCTACTATTGTTTGGTTAAAAAAAAAACTCCAAAAAAGCTAGACGACTTACATTTCAGTCGTCAGAGGTTAGTTTTGCATTTGACTGGATTATTTCAGAAGTTTGACTTTTTGGACGACTTACATTTCAGTCGTCTAGTGAAAATTAAAATAATAATATTTTTTAAAAGTAGACGACTTAAAGTTAAGTCGTCATAGGTTAGTTTTGCAATTGAAAAAAAAAACTTCAAGATTTAATTATATACAGACGACTTATAATTCAGTCGTCCACGAGACGACTGAAATGTAAGTCGTCTAGGATTTACGAGGTTTGACCAGAATCTCGGAAAAAAGTCCTGGACGACTTACAATTAAGTCGTCTGGTGGACGACTGAATTATAAGTCGTCTGTGTATAATTAAATCTTGAAGTTTTTTTTTTCAATTGCAAAACTAACCTATGACGACTTAACTTTAAGTCGTCTACTTTTAAAAAAATATTATTATTTTAATTTTCGCCAGACAACTGAAATGTAAGTCGTCTGGGGAAGTCAAACTTCTGAAATTATCCAGTCAAATGCAAAACTAACCTATGACGACTGAAATGTAAGTCGTCTAGGTTCTTTGGAATTTTTTTTGAATCCAAACAATAGTAGACGACTTAACTTTCAGTCGTCTCAGGTTACAGATTTCAAAGTCAATTGTAAAAATAACCTCTGCGTTGACCAGACGACTTCCAGGTAAGTCGTCTACAGCCAGACGACTGAAAGGTAAGTCGTCTACAGCCAGACGACTTCCCAAGTAAGTCGTCTGACGAACAGATCTGGAAAAAAACTCGATGTCATACCTTAAATTGGTGAGATAAGTTCCTTAGCATACATAAGGCTTCTCCAAGCACACAGAATCACAAACGAAAGTCACCCACCCATAATTGTTAGCTTCTATGACTCTATGAACCATAAAAAATTTAGAATCAAAATCTTGGGTTTTTTTAGCTCATTGTGGAGAGAAATTGAGAGATATGTTGTGTTTAGTTCACAAGAATGGAAAAAGAAGAAGGGTAAATCGATTTTGGGAGCATTAAGAGCTTCAAATTGGTTGTTCATGGTGGTTGTGGTATTGATGACAATGGCAATCTTGTAATTACTTGAAGATGATGAGGGTGAGAGAGTAAAAATGTCATTTTCGAAAAAAAAAAGAAAAAAAAAATTGATGGCATTTTCGTAAATTATATGAACTTGTGGGGTGAATAGGGCAAAACCAATTTTCAAAAAAAAGGGAGGTTAGTTTTGTGTTTGACTTTAAGTTGTAGGTCAATTTTGCAAAAATCCCTTCTCATTTTCTATTAATTTCTATGTTTGCATGTACACTTCTTGCTCCATCTTCATCTCCAGTGTCATTCTTATCTATATTATTAAAAGAGAAATATAAAATAGAAATACCTTTTAATTTTACCATTTATTTACATTAAAATATCATTGAGATATTTATTGAACCTATATTTAAGCATACTTGTCTTTTCCTAATTTAAATAATAGATTTAAGCATTTAATGTCTTTCTAAAATTTAAATAATAGATTTTCTTTATCAAATCATAGCCAAACTAAATTTCCTAATATATTTCATATTAACATATTCAATATTTTTAATATTTACAAGTAATAAATAAAAAAATAAAAAATCACACATCATAATCAATTTATATAACATATAAATAAAATATAAAATATTTTATTCATATATTAGTATAATGATTTCATAATATAAGTCCAATTAGTTATAAATATTAGATTTGTTTATATTATACATTGTGATATAATAGACGATTAAAATCACAAAATATAATTATTCAAAATAATAAATAAAGTTGTCATGTTTAAAAATGTTATATTAACAATTGTGTAATACATTTTAATTTACATATATATATATATATATTTATACGATCACAGATCAAGTTCTAGAAAAAATAATAATAGCAAGATTATTTTTCTTTAACAAATTTATTTTAATAGAAATTATAGTTCCAAATATGTTTATATATTTTATATATTTATAAATTTATTTTCTTTGTCTTTAAGGAAACTTAGATTTTTAAATTGGAAAAAAATTTGACCACTTCTATATTATTTTAATTAGGAAATTTAAAATTTATATCAGAATATTTTATTAAACTTTTAATTTTTATTTTTATTACAACTGCAAAAATTAATTTTCAATATAAATTTATGTTTTAATATTACAAATGCATCATTTAATATAAACAAAAAAAACTAAAAACATAAAATAAATATCCGCGAATCAAGGTCTAGTTGTGTATAAAACATAAGAATAAATAAAAGAATATAAGAAGAGAGAGCACATGGCAAAGCGAAGCTCCATGTTCACGAAAACAAACAAGCTGTCTAAGGCCTCTCCCGTCCTTTCAGTTCACTCACTTTCAATCTATAATAAACCCATATATATACATTCACATTTCTATGGTACAGGTGTGAGTATTTTTACATATATATATGTATATAATGTATTTCAAAATTCTCTAACCAAAATATGGATGGTGATCTTGTGATACTTGAAAGTTTTCAAGATGGTGACGATCACTATTTCAATTCAATTTAAGAAAAAATGATTTACATTTTGAATATGATATTATCAGTGGTTGACTTTTTTTTTGTAACACTTTTTTTTTGTAACACTATCAATGGTTGACTATATATAGATACCGCAAGAGTTTATGAGTAAAGTTTTGGAATTTCTGAAAGTTCAAAAATTCTTCTATATATAATTAGTTAGATCAAAGAAAAGTATTTCTAATTGTGAAAGAGAAAACACAAGCTAGTTTACCTGTTTGGATATTGTTAGCTCAGTTGCTTGTCAATTTGTTTAGTATTATTTCCTCTTTATCATATTTTGGGATATTTTAGACAAAATTTATTGTGTTATTTAAATATATTTATAATTTTAATACAAAATTATTTTGTGATTATTTTTATTTTATCATTTCATATTTAATTGAATTTTGAATTTAAATAAGACCGGGTATTATAGTACAAGTAACAAATTTTTGACATGCGTATTAAAAAAAACTTTAAACATCATTTATAATAAAGCAAAAAGTATACGCCTGTGATAAAAATACATTTGCTGGTGCCTGATAGGCTGCCATATATATATATATATATATTGTAGAAGATTGCCACATTAATTAAAACGTAAGTAATAATGTGATATTATATATGTTTAGAATTATGTTCTGTGCTGTGTTAAAAAAAAAAGAATTATGTTCTGTGCTTAAAATATTATTATATACTGCATAATATGTCGTCTGCATTAACAATTATTATTTTTTGATGAAAAGTAGAATTTTAAGTATCAAACAAACATGTTGTTTATGTTTCAACATAAAACAGTCAGTCTATTATCAATACATACTGAAAACAAGTTGCTTGATAAAAACTTACTAAGAACATAAAGATACTGCAAAATGTATTTATAGGCACACATAGAGCCGGTCGTTGGACCAAACCGAATAAGCCACTTCTTTTAGCCACTTAATTATAAGAACAATTTCGGCCATAAAATTCCAAAACTTTCTTTTGGTCTAGTGGTAAAATCTTAAGGGTTTTAACTTTTTTTTGCTTCCAACCAAGGTTTGAATTGCAGGTCTAATATTTTCTAGAACCGGTTCTGGCACACATAAACAATAAAACAAATGAATATAACTTATAAGTATATATACACTTCTAATACGTATAATAGGATAGGTGTTTATATTTATCAGAAACGATGAATGTTGTGAAGAAGAAGAGACGGACAAGGCTGTGGAAAGGATCGAGGCTTGTTTGTATTCGGAAGCTGTGATATGCGTGAGAATTTGTTGGGGCACCTTCAGTGAACTGTTATCTATCGTGACCCTGTCCCTAATTAATGAACTCCTCTATTATCTTCGTCTTCCTCCTCTTCACATGACTCAACTAACCAAAAAGATGCTCGTCAAAAACATTAATTATAAGTTCGTCTTCATCTTCTGCATGTACATACTCGTCATTTCCACTAACTTATTTTTGGACTATAATCATAAGTCAACCCCCTTGCTTATCTAAGAAATTTCGACGATTGGGATAGTTCGACAAATTTTAATGATTATTTTTAATATTTATTCATCTACGTAAAGGAAATAATTTACTTCTAGATTTTTTTTGAGAAACGTGATTAACTTCTAGATGTTAAAACTAGAGACGATAGTTAAAGTAAATAATACTACATCTACATACTGCCAGTTAATAACGAGTGCTGGTTATTTGTTGTATAAGCCCTAATCTCATCACTTAAGTCAAGTAGTTGGCTTCATTATTTTAAAATGTTAGATTATCAGAAAGAAAAGTTGTAGTTTAAACATGCCACAACCTTCTGTTTTCATAGTTTGTAACATTATAATTATTTTTAAATTTAGTAAGAAAATGCTTATTGTTAGGGGCTAGACAATAAACCGATGGTGGTGATGTATAAACTAATGCTAAATAGACAATGTTCCAACAGTTTAATCAAAACAATTAGCAAATTATAGATGACTTAGTGTTCTATAAGATAACCAGATATCTTTTGATATATATAACATATAATTTATTTGATATATAACATACCATTTAGATGGTAATACAGTTAAAGTGTGGAGTGATAACTGGTTATCAACTACACATCAGATGTGTCCCATAGGCCCACCACGCGAGGAAGAAAACAACATGCTCGTCTCTGATTTAATGCTACCTGACTCCACTCTGTGGAACATTGAGAAAATTAGAGACTGCTTACCCCATTATGAAGCTCAGATTCGGAGCATTGTCCCTAGTGACTATGGAATGTGTGATACTCTTGTTTGGCTAGCTGATAAAACAGGGAATTACACGACCAAGTCGGGATACGCAACTGCAAAGCTCAATGTGGAAGGAAGATCCAGTGATTTCAACTGGCACCGTTGTGTGTGGAACGTCAACTGCTCACCGAAACTGAAGAGCTTTCTCTGGAAATTATCCAGTAATGCGATGGCAGTGGGTGAGTCACTTCTCAAGAGAGGCTTACGGGTGGATGGAGCTTGTAAACGCTGTGGACAATTAGAAACCATCGCCCATGTTATGTTCCTCTGTCCTTTTGCGGGTAGAGTATGGGAAGCAATCCCAGCAATGTGTGTTCCGAGTCCAGTGCCGACGAAGTCGATAGAGACCATCCTCTCTGAATGCCTAAGAATGGTTAATCTACCGCCTTCAGGACTGACTACCCCATTGTATCCTTGGGTAATGTGGGTTTTATGGACTTCTCGTAATCAACTGGTGTTTGAAAACAAGTCTTTCTCTGAAACAGAGGTATTAGGAAAAGCGCTTAAGCATGCTAAAGAATGGCAACATTCAATGGCACAAGCTTCTCCACGGTCTGGTTCGTCTAAAGACTGCGCCTCAAAGGCGATTCAAACACAACACCCAAGTGATGTGTACTGTTGTTACTCTGATGCAGCGTGGAAAGGTGCCTCTTCTGCAGGTGGCATGGGATGAACTTTCACCAATGCTGCGGGTGATACACGATCACAAGGAGCTGTTGCTTGCCCTTTTGTGGCCTCTGCACTAGTTGCGGAAGCTTTGGCACTCAAGGAAGCAATTAAAGCAGCCATCTCTCTTAACATCAAAGACCTCATTTGTTTCTCTGATTCAAGGGGCTTGATTAACATGATCACAGCAAGTTCTTCTGTGATCGCTCTGCAAGGAATTCTCCATGACATCAGTGTGTTGAGTCTTTCCTTCTCTTCTATATGTTTTAACTTTTAAGTTTGTTCCTCGGCTCTCTAATACGATCGCTGATCGTCTGGCCAAAGAAGCTTTGTCTTTGTATCTCAACCCCTCTGTGGTGAGAGGAAACCTTGATAACTAAGTAGTAATATAAGCATGTTTGACCAAAAAAAAAAACATACCATTTAGAATTACTTATAAAAAAGCATAACATTTAGATATTAAACTATGGGCTGTTCCTCAAGGTGAATGTGTGACAAAGAAAAGGGGCCAAGACCACGTGAATTCTCCAAGCAATTTTCATACATAGCCTTTCTTTGAAGCGCACACGTGTTCGAGTTAACATTGCCAAGCGACCACGCATCTTTTCCGTATGCGCCAAAAATAACAAAATGCGAAGGAACTAAACAAAATGCTCTTGTATAATAGTAGTTGTTATTGTTACTGACAAAAAAATTGTTACTGACAAAAAGTAACTGTTAGTAATTTTACAACTTATGAATTTTGTTTTTTGGACAAAAAAAAAATTTATGAATAACAATTTATTTTAATAATATATAGTGTGTCATCAATACTATTAAAAGGGAAAAAATCATAAAAAATCTACTTACAAAAGTTTGTTGAACCTATTCATTAGAAACTTAAACATATATATATATATACAAAATTTGTTATTAGGTTCCCTTATTATTTGCTAAGCCTTCCAACAATTAGTTCCTATATATATGCATTTCATCATTTATTATCTTTACATATATTTTATTATTTGCTAAGCCCTCCAACGATTAGTTCTTATATAAATGCATTTCATCATTTATTATCTTTACATATATTTGGATATCTATTACTCCATACAATTTTTTTTTTTAATTTAGAAGTCAAAATTAAATGCCTTCAAACTACACTATTACCATACATGCATACAAATATTTCATCAATAAATTTGTGTTCATCAACGTTTTACCAGCTACAAATTAATATCATGTAAAACCAATTATGTTCAATGAAAATTGATGATAGAATTTAAATAAAACTATTATTGAGTTTATTGTTAATTTCACTGTATGCAATTCAAAAATTGTTTTACCGGTTTAAATTAACGAGTTTTTTGTTTATAAGCGCATATCACACTTGATTGCGAGTTTTTTAAAGTTTGCATGCTTTAAATTAACGAGTTTTCCTTAAATCCCAACCAACTTATGTACAAGTCATTGTTTACCGGTTTGACCGTTGGTCTGAACTTGATATAAATTTTTTTCTTATCTAATTTAAAATAATAGGCATGCTGAGTTTGATCACACCATATAAAATTTAAAAAAAATAATTAATAAAAGCAATTGAAAATATAATTACATTAAATAACCAAATTAAAAAAAAATTATCTTTTGATAAAATATGACTTTGTAGCATAATAATGTAAAAAAACAAAAATACTAATTCCTATCAAATATTTTTATCAACCAAAAAATAATCCGCGCTTTTAAGCGCGGGTCAAAAATCTAGTTAAGATCTTAAATCGGAGAGATGCGATGCAGACGCGCACAATGTTTGTTTATTTTGGTTTCCTTGAACACAGTTTATTTTAATTTCGCGGAATAGCTATTTTGACTTTCACAAGAAAGCATACTATTTTCTTCCTTTTTTCCCTCTAAAATCTCTCTTATTAAAATAAAAAAATTTATTTGGATTTAACTTTTAGTTATACACTATATTAAATTGAATGTCACTATTAATTAATAAAAACATTAGATTGTTATTAAGGATAATTTATATTATGCTACTAAATATTTTTCTAACACAATAATTGATTTTGTATCCAGACAATATAAAACGTTAAATCAAATAATTGACTAAAACACTCAAATAATTTATGAAAATATTAAAAACAAGTACAACTATGTTAAATAGGTTTAGATACTACTAAATAATTTTATTTGATATGAAATAAATTAAATTAATAGAATATTTATTTATATATATCAAAATATCTATCACACAATTTTAAAAAAAAATTACAGATATTTTATTAAAAACTAATAATGAAACGGGGTTGAAATAATTGAAAAACAAAATTCAGTAATATATAATACAGTTTCATATTTAATATAAATACAAAATAATATAATTATATAGTATTAAAATATAATAAAATAAAAAATGTGAAAACATATTGATTTTTATACATTTTGTTAAAAAAATATTCTCGCGTTTTATATACTCAGTTCATAATCTAGTCAATACAATTAAAACATTATCATTTTTTAGATTTTCTCTTGGCTTTCTTTGAGATATTATATTTTGTGGCCTAAAAATTAGTTTCTCATTAAGGATAAAGTGAGAGTGCAATTTAAGATCAACAAAATCGTGTGCAGCTTTGTCTTTTTTTTTGGATATTATATTTTGTGCCATCATGAATTTGCCTAAAAATTAGTTACTCATAAAGGGTAAAGTGAAAGTGCAATTTAAGACTAACAAAATCGTGTGCAACTATCCTATATAAATGGTTAATTAACCAATTTTGTCATTTTTTTAGCGATGGTTAATCAATTTAGTCTACCCATGATTTTGTTAACATTTTCATAGAGATATCCTCATCGATTATAGACTAATTATTTATAAATATTTCCTCATTGTTAGTCTCAAGATTTTTTTAGGAGGTCTACATCCGTAGTCAATCACATATATTTATCATTTTCTAGAACAATTCATATTTTATGTATAAGTATTAGTATAGATAGTAAATGCATGTATGGTCTAGAAGATGTCAATAGTAACCAAAGCCATTTCATAGAAATTTTTGCATCGAACAAACATATGATGGCATAATGAACATGATTTCAATATTAATATGTATCAAATATAACGGGTTGAAATGTTCCAAAAAAAAAGTATAAAGGGTTGAACAAACATATTAACATATTTGTATTATGAAACACTAAAATTAATTAATAAAAAATGGTTAAAAAGTTGATTATCTTATTTTTTTAAAAAATATTAAAAATAAAATCAATTCAAAACATGTTAAATAAACAGGTTAAATAAATGTACCATCATAATTTTTGATTTGATTAGTTCACCTAAGAGAAATAACTAAAATAAATCATACCTACAAACTTAAATATAGATTACATAAAAAATGTATATCCAATTTTCATCATAAAGAATATTTCAGCCAAAAATAATTCTAGAAAACAGATCAAAATTTAGTATTATATTAAAATATTAACGAAGGTACTGCACAATATATTATTTTCTCAGGATATTTTCAGGTTAATAAAAAAAATGAACAACTATTTGTTTGGGGTTTGTGGTCATTTGATAAAGAAAGGGATTTGGAATGCCAACACGTTTTACGTTCGATCCACCTGTTGTATGAAACTAAGTCATATTGTTCTGGATATCTACACGTATATGTGCTTTTACTTACGATATATTTGCATATTCGAAAATAGGATCTATCAGTGTACTGTACCTACTTTTGTGGATTAACATACCCCCAAATTAATAAAAATAACTGTTTTTCTTTATATGATAATGAATATCGACATACCGAAAAGAACCGTTAAATGATTGTAGGAATTTTCCGTGTTTATTCCAAACTAATTATTTAAGAGGTATGGTCGTATGGAAGAAGAACAGAGCAGCTATTAAATATTTAATCTAACACGAAAATGTTTAATTATTTTTCTTGGCTGGAGTTGAGAATCTGTAGATAAAATATATAGTTTACTTGATTGAGAATCTAATGTTTTTGCAAAAATAGTATTTAAAAAAAAACGTACGTAGGGAGATTTTGTTTGCATTGCATGAATTCGGTGGACAGCCCATAGTTTAGCCACATTCTCTTATCAAAACCGCTTTCTCTTTTGCATTTTTCACTATTTTTTTTGTAAACAAAGAAAGACACATAATTCTTCCTTTGGGGGCCGTTTGTGGCTCCTAAATTACATTTTAATTTGTTTTAAAGATCAGAAGATAATCCAGACCTTATGGTCTGATTAATTATTTCAGAGTCAGAGATAAAAGCCGGTTGCTAAATTCTCTCTCCAGATTGTTAAGTATATTCAAACTAGGAATTTCTTGAGCCAGCTCGTCCTGTATACATTTTAATTCTTGATTTTACAATATAAAATATTAGATTTAGATTAAACATTTTAACAAAGAAAATATTTAGGTTAAACGACTGACTAATACAAGTATACAACATATATGAGGAACGAAAAGAAATCAATAATGCTTTTATCAAAGGACATAAAAGACAATACCTTTCATAAATTTTGTTAAAAGTACTAGCCAAACATATATTGAGTGTTATAAAAATAAGTTTAGGGAAACTGAAAATCCCTGTTTAGATAATGAAATGTGGTAAAAAAAAAGATAATAAAATCGTACATATGGTTAAAACCTGAAACATGGCCAGTAGATATTTAATTGCAGTATACTTCTTTAAAAAAATTGCAGGTATAGTAAAAAATTATAGTTTATGTTGTTATTATTAGCGTAGACATAAGCGATGATATAATCTTAACACTTTTTCTACGTAAAAGTAAGGGATATATTATTGAAAACTTATACATATATACGATAAAACGACCAACCGAGTTTCATATCAATTCTAACACCGTTTACTTATTAAAAAAAAAACATTTGCTCTATTGACTGGTCCAGTCACTTATAAAAAATATATTTAATGGTGCAGAATGGATTGATTGTTATATTGTCTAATCTTAATCCAAATATTGAATGCCTTCCAACTAATATAAAATATTCGGATCGACGTTTCCGAACTACTATGTAAACTATTTAGAGCGTAACCTAAACCTTAATTTTCCACGTAATTGTAATTTTGCTTAACATAATTTCATTTACTGATCATTAATATATAGTAGATAAAGTAACGAGCCTGCGTATGATTCAGAGCCATGCCCACCATATCTTAAAAAAGGCTTTTACCTCGGGCCCCCAAATAAATATAATCTTTTTGGGGCCCCAAATTACAAAATGTTTGTTATGGTGTAGTGGTAAATTGAAATGTATGTGTGAAGA
Organism: Brassica napus; assembly: GCF_020379485.1. Lineage (NCBI taxonomy): Eukaryota > Viridiplantae > Streptophyta > Magnoliopsida > Brassicales > Brassicaceae > Brassica > Brassica napus. The sequence continues at coordinate 29,281,244 of NC_063435.1, read as the reverse complement.
AGGGACCTAGTTCAATTTTCCCCTCATTAAATCTATTTTCTTTTAAGATTTTGCCTTAGGTTTCATCTAACGTAAGCACGCTACTGGTATGATTAACAAGAAGTTAAATGACAACGTCATAGTCTCCGTTCCATATAAAGTGTACGTTAAAGTAGGAGCTCGCGTATGGTCATCATGTTACACACATCATTTTCATTCATAATTACAATCAAGCTACCTCTTATGGCATTTTATTAACGACTCCTAAATCCTGGTTGGTCCCATCATATATCATATCCCCTCTATAATATAAAAATTCATCAGAACATAGTGTCGCATCATAATTTTAGATTTTAGCGTAGACTCACACATACACACGATCTCTGGTCCCTCGGTTTAATCTCCCCTCCTCTCTACTGATGTCATATATTCGTGCGAACTAAACTGTTTCGGAATTTTGTACAGTTATAAAATTTTGCACTTTGCGTGAAAAGAGGGGCAAAAGATCATATTCCTGTATCGTATATTCTAAATCTTCGAGTCACAACTTAGTGAAAATGCTACCTATGCGCATATCAAATTGGCGGCTGCATGCATGTTTCAGTTATCATCGATATACAAAAATATAAAAAAGCATATAATATTCAGACCACATAATTAGATGCTGGATTTTTTTTTGGAGCAAACATATATTAGAAATTTAAAACAAGGATGTTCTACACGGATTCTATAGAGTCAAATTTAGATGCTGGATAAAACTCAAAAGTTTTCAATGAAATATGAAAATGTATAAAGGTTTTTCATGAAGTAAACGATTTTTTGTTGTTAGACCTACTCTTACAATTGTTGGATTTTATATCAGAGTTACTTGCAGCTCCAGACAATATGCGCTTGATTGTCAAATTTTGGAAGCCTATATTTTGTATTATTTTAAAGATATTTGTAGAGCTATGAAAAAGACATTTAATAAGCGAAAATCAACATTCAAGCAAATGTTATATATAAGCAATTTCAGGCGATTAAATGTATAGTCTTATGATTTAAAATTGTTTTAATCCTCACTACAGTTTTATAATTAAAACTTAAGAGAAAATAAAAACGAATCAAATGGTTCGTATTTTTATACATGAATAATATATATATAGTATGATATACTATTGATGAATAACATGGTCTATTCTTTTTCATAGAGAGTTTCATTTTGTTGGTTATTCTATTCTGGTCTGGATATCCATACCACTTCAAGCTTGAGTAGTAGAATAATTTTTCGCTGTAAAAAATAAATAAATAAATAACATGATCTATAAACAATACAGTAAATAAATTGCATTTTCTAGTTGTAAGAAATAAGAATAATCAATAGTTTCATTTTGAAAAAAAAAAAAAAATTCTTCTACCGGTTTTAAAAGTACAAATATGCTTAGCTTCATTTCCTATACTAACTGTTTAACCATTCCAAATCAAATAATTATCGACAGCAAATACTGTGAAAAGTTAGACTTACAACTCTTTTGATTTATGAACAGTATGGTGTTACCGTGTTGGATAGACATAATGTATTTATCACATTGCATACACACCGTGTAGAGTCTGTAGACATCGTCTATGCTCTCCAGAGTCCACACCATCAACCTAATCTTTACGTTTCGTTAATCACTGATTAACTCCCCAAAGTGGTTATGTGTAGATTTAAGCTAGAAGGGAAGCTCGATTTTTTAAATCAACGTTTTGGTTTCTTCATAAAGCCTTTTAAATCCACAGTTAAAACAAAACCGAAGCTATTTGCTTAGCGATAATGTAGGACAGCATATTCGAAAACTCAAATTAGTCAAAAGTTCTGAATTTTTAATTTATTTTATGAGACATATAAATCTTATTCGACACGATCTCTGTCGTACATTACCTTAGGAAACGACTTGTAAAATAAAAAACAATGGAACGAACAGGTAAAAAATAAGACAAGGGTCACTCAACTATTACAGCATAGGAGAGAGCTTTACGAGAACACGAGCCAGATTCAGTTAATTATGCCTGTTTATGAATATATTATGAATTTATTTTGTTTTCCATCACAGTTTCTGAAGTAATCATAATCAAAGTCACATCTCATCTTTTATTCACATGTCCAAAACTATTCATTGAATCATTGTACGCTGCAAATCAAGTTAACAATTAGTTCGTATCTTCTTACATCTCTAGTGCCAGCTTTCACATTACTAAAGTCAATGTGATTAGAATTGTTAATATTATTTTTGTTTGCTCTTGTATACTAAATGGGTAATTCCCATTTGATTATTTTTAAATGTGTAGTCTCTCTCTAGAAAGAGAAATGAGTTATCTGCTTACAAAATTATTCACGAACTTAGAGCATCTCCAATGGGGATGGATGGTAGATTTAAATGTATCTCGTACTTTAAAATTTATGTTTTAATAGTTTGTTAGAAAAAGACGAATTCTATTAATACGTTCTTAATTGCTTAAACAAAAGCTGGAATAGCTCAGTTGGTTAGAGCGTGTGGCTGTTAACCACAAGGTCGGAGGTTCGAACCCTCCTTCTAGCGTTTTTTAGCCATAGTGCATTTTGTCCTTTTTTAATAATGGGCTACAAGTCCATAAGTTGCCATACACATCGTAATTATTTGTTAGACGAAATAATCTAAAAATCCGACAATACAGGTACGTTCAAGCTTGTAAGCCCAATGGTTGGTTTAAAACTAATGGGCCTCCACGAATCAGCCCTTCTCTCGTTCCGTACGTTTCTCGTGATTAGCTTCACAATTTTCAATATTAATTCTTGTTTTTCTTTTCCTGTTTCAAGATCCCAGTAGAGCATTAACTTTGTTTTAAACTCGGACCGAACTCATATAAATAAATGTAAAACAATCAATGAAAAGGAGGATCAGATTACGGCTGGAATAAATGGGAACAGACCGGGTATATCAGGTGGTATATGCTTCTACAACGTTTGATAACGATATAACATTTGAACTGCATTTGACCAATCCTTGTTGAAACTGCGTCTTTACACTAATTTAATATATTTTTATACTCCCTCCGTTTTTTAATATAAGACGTTTTACAGCTATGCACGTAGATAAAAAAAACCATTAATTTCTTATATTTTCTAAACAAAAACATCATTAATTATTTACCTAACCACAATTCAACCAATAGAAAAATAGAAGATATATTACTATTGGTCATACAACATTAATTATTAATAAATTTTACATAGAAAACCGAAAACGACATATAATTTGGAACAAAAAAGTTTCTCTAAAACGACTTATAATAAAAAACGGAGGGAGTATATATCTCTCACAATATTTATTGATATCAAATAAAGGAAAACCAGATGTTAAAAAGGTACAAAGTTTCTTTTTGGGGAGAATATTAGTTTGTTAAGAACTTGTTTTGTATCAATATAGGCCAAACCTCTGATACAAAATAAATAAAAGAACAAACATATATTTTATTTTATTTTGTGATACAAATGCGCTTTTGGTCAAGTATATCAGGTTTGGATTTATATGGATCGGAGTAGTATAAATTGTTGGGGTTAGAACATCTAATAATATCACCGATGCAAATATCTACTTATTTTGCTCCTTGTAGATTAATTTCAGTAGTAATTTTTTTTTTTTTTTTTGTAAATATTCTTCAAGTTTCAATAGTAATTTGATATTATGAAAAAAAGGCTAATGGAGATACATATGAAGAATAGTTTAAAAGTTAAACCGGGCGTGTATGAATCTCATTTGCAATTGCGGTATGGTTTTGGATTTATTATCAGTTCAAAACAAAAGTGGGTGTAAGCTGTATGTATCAGAGAGGATGATCGGTTCAGTTTCACGAGAGATCCATTCTTGAAGCTCTCACATGTTTCCTATTTCTTCTTCTCCGTTCTCTCGTGTTTCTTCACAGATGGAGACGCTTGATCAATCATCGAAACACAATCTTCTCTTTTTCTATTTTTGGATGTATTATTTATTGATATATGCATATTATTGAGAACATGGCCTCACTAACTGTGTAATTGGAATTAATACGTATACTAAAACCCTATGGAATCTGATTATGATGCAATTTCACTTCACAAACGTCAAATATTGCAAGTTTTAGTTGATAATTTAATCATATTATATATTACCGTTACAAAATAAAAATAAAAAAGGGGGTGATAAAAGGTGTCAAGAGAAGTTTTTGGAGTTAATGGTCAAAATTATATTAGGAAAACTTTACAAAGATGTGAGAGAAAGTTAACTAATGTAACAAACCCTACTCGTTAAACTTTTAAAAACCTGCTTAAATGTTTAAACGTGAACTCATACGAATCAAATTTATGTCTACTATATAAATTTGAAATCTACAAGTTAGTATATGTATTCTCAGTTTCTTGGCAACAATAACTTAAAGGATATATAAATAAATTGTTCAAATAGTTATGGTTTCCTTAGTAGAGTTGCATACTGCTGACAACTATAATAAGTATAACTGGCTGCATGAATATATGTATAAAATATATAGTTTACGTATAAAGACCGGTGCAGTGCACACTTCACACATTGAAAAAACGTTACCGCAACAACATAACACGACAGATAACAAATTCTATCCGATTTGTTCCGATCAATTGCACAGTTATATATGTTCTTCTGTCTTTTCTGCCACTTCATGCCTCTCTCTCATCTTCTCCTTTTGTCTCTATTATCCCTCACTCATCTCTCTACGTATACAAAGACTATACCTGCAAAGAAATTCATATATCGAATGTAATAAAATGTACATTTTTTTTTTTACAACGCAACTGCCGAGTTGCAATTAGCAAAAACAAGAGAGAGAGAGAGAAAGGTTTTCTCTCGAGTGTCTCTCCACCCCGACGCCGTCAAACCCTAATCCCACCAAATCGATCTTGTTTTCGAGGGGATCGAAGGCACTTGTCGCCGCCGGTCTCCTCCTCCGCCTCTATTTTGCTCGTCTCAGCCACTTTCATCGATCCCATCGACCGCCGTTACCTCCTCTTTGTCGAGCTACTCTGGATTTCTTCTTCGGTGGACCTAATCGGAAGCTAGAGGCGCGTGCCTCTCTTCTCTGGAGTACAGACGAGGGTGTGATGGTGGTGCGATTCTCGGTGGCCTTGATTCTCTGCCTCCTCCGACTGTCGGCGTAAGATCTGGGTCAGATCTTAATCTCAAGAGTGGTGATTTTTCGAGAGCGTAGCTACCTCTCTTCTCATTGCTGCCTTGCCTCCCGATGGTTCAAGGGTCTAGTAGCTTCAAGGTTCTTTAGAGCCTCTCCTCGAGAATTCGTTTTCTCTGAGTACGGCGGAGCCGTGGCTCTCCGTTGAGGGCCTCTTTCCTTTGCTTCAAGTGTTAGCTTCCATGGTTTGTCCCTGTGTTGTGGCTTGTGTCTCTTTCTATTGTTCTTTGGTGGTTGAATACTCAGGGTTCTTGGAGGACAGTCCCGCCGTGTTCCCTCCAGGTCATGATGCTAGAGCCTCGCTCACACTCGGATTCACCTGTTTTTGAGGTGTCTACTGACTTCTCCAGATCTTCATCTCCTTCGCAATGCTCCGGGATGCTTCTCTTGACTGATTTGTTGTCTGCACTTAATCTCTGGGTCGCGTGGCCGGATATGGGAGCATTAAGACCGCCTGCGCTTGACCATGATACATGAGTTTCAAAGCAAGTGTGGTCAGCTTTGATAGTCAGGTTGTGAGCTTCCCGAGCGGTTATTGGTGTTGTCTTCAACGAAGCCCACCTCAGCTTGCACCGGATTGGGTGTTGCCGGCCCTCCGTCGTCGCAGCTTGAGAGAATCTCCGGGTTTGTCTTCGGCATTTCAACACCGTTTTAGCCTACTCTTCGATGCTTAAGGCTCAGCCTCAGGTATCAAGAAATGCTTGTGTAAGGTTCTAATAGCTAATGTTTGTTGCAATAATCTTAGTTCTAAGTGTTGTTCACCTCTGAACACTCTTAGTTCTCTCTAGGTTCTATGGGTTTTTTATATTTTTGCGGCCAATAGAATCTGAATTAGCTTTCGAGCAGATCAGATTTCAATTTGTATTGTGATCAGACCTTCATTCAAGTTAATGATATTTACACTTTTAGCGAAAAAAAAAATCTACTTTTTAGCGAAAAGATTGAGTATTGTCGAGGTAATTATTATGCAAGAGAATTATAACATGTTCTACATGCAACATCGTAATTCTAGTTTTAGTTGTTAATACATAAATATTGAATTTTATATACATGTTAACAAATCTATATGCTCATATTAATTTGTACCATTAGCTTTTTGTAATTCGTTAAGATTTTTCTTTTTTGCATTTAATATCTTAAAATGAATGATAAAACTCTGGATATTAAAGTTTCATTTTGATAAACACACTCTTTTAATATTAATAAATACAAAGACAATTTTTTTTGCTACAAAAGCAAAAACATTCAAATAATTAACTCGACAAGAAAAGAAAATTAAAGTGATTTAAGTCTCATAAACAAAATAACTATTTACGTCTCCAACTTTTTGAAGACAAAGCCACTTTTTGTTTACTCAATATCTATAAATAATTAAGCCAAACAAACGTTTCTAAAACATACACAAGCTCACATACATGCAGAATCATTTTATATATAAATTCACACCAGACGAAACCCTTTTTACCAACTGTTCCTCAATCTCTCTCGCTCTCATCATACTTTTCTTGTTCCTTTATTTCTCTCGTCCCATCATTATCATGTCCTCCCATACCAATCTCCACTCTCCTAAACCGGATCACCGTATCACCGGTGCGTCCCATACCAAAAAACCACCGTCTTCCACCGCTTCTCAAGACCAACAAACCCTAAAATGCCCTCGTTGCAACTCCTCAAACACAAAGTTTTGTTACTACAACAACTACAGCCTCTCTCAGCCTCGTCACTTCTGCAAATCTTGCCGCCGTTACTGGACACGTGGCGGTTCCTTAAGAAACGTCCCCATCGGTGGCGGTTGTCGGAAAACCAAAAAATCAATAAAACCTAACATTATAGCTCCTTCTTCTTCTTCATCTCAGAGATTTTTCTCTTCAACCATGGAAGAAGCATCTAAATTCTTCACTCCTCCAACAGCAATGGATTTTCAGCTCGCTGGATTATCTCTCAACAAAATAAACGATCTTCAACTTATGAATAATCAAGAAGTTCTTGGCCTTAGGACGACCATGGAGCAGGTCGAAACAACACCTGTTGATGTCGGATCAGGTTTAACCCTAATGGGTTTTGGAGATTACAGCAGCAACAACAACAACCATTCACCGGCGACTTTCACAACCGATGGAAACTTAGCTACGTCGATAGAAACTTTGAGTTGTTTAAACCAAGATTTACACTGGAGGCTTCAGCAACAGAGGATGGCTATGTTTTTTGGCAACTCTAAAGAAGAGACTGTTGTTGTGGAGAGGCCACAGCCGCTTCTTTACCGGAATCTCGAGATCGTTAACTCATCGCCGTCGCCGACAACTAAGAAAGGAGAGAATCAGACAGAGTGGTACTTTGGTAATAATAACGACAACGAAAGGGTGATTAATAACAATGAAAATAATAACACAGGAGGAAGCGATCAATGGAACAATGGACTTCAAGCTTGGACTGATGTTAATCATTATAATTAATGCTTTGCCATGATTCTTGGTAAGTTTAAGATAAACTATATTTATATGATCAAGATTTAAAACTATGTGTGTTTGTGATGTCACTTCCAAAAATATTTATGTTTATAGTTTTGTTTTATTTGGGTGTTCTTTGTAGTAAGCTTTTGTTGTTGTTGTTTGGGTTACTATTGTTGTATTATAAGTTTCAATTTGTAAACAAAACCAAAATTCAAGAATTGATAGATATATACTGTATTAGATTCTCTAACTTTTTCATTAGTCTGTTTTTTTTTTAATATTGGGCGAATTCAAAACAGGATTTACTGTGCTTAAAGCTTAATTATTGAAAGGCTCTTGGACTTGAGCTTAGTGGTGAAATTCTCAACTAACTAATTGGTGGTTGCCTGGTTGGTGTTTCAGAAAAAAAAAACTAATTGGTTCACCTTTGTTTTGAAATATAAGATGTTTAGAATAATCTTTATGTTCTAATATATAAGATATTCTCATATTTTTAAGTACCTTGAACTTTATCAAATATTGTGGAACCAACCAAATTTAATAATTCTATTTTATAATTGGTTGAATAATTTTAAATTTTAAATTCCAATTATATTTTTTAGATAAAAACAAGTTTCTTAATAAATGTGTTTTATCTAAGACATCTTGTATTTAGGAATGGACGGAATACTAATTAAAAATAAATCTTCAAATGTGATTCTCAGTAAACAGATTATGTCTCCTTGGGATTAGTTATAATACCAATCAATTCATTTTACTTGATTTAATAAGTTTAACTGAGCCTAATTATACCCAAAATTGAAATTTGCCATCCACATCAATTGAACTGTGCCCTAGTGAATAATGAAATCTCAATAATTCTAGACAGTGTAATATTCGTTACAACATCGATAGTTGTGCTGTAAGTAGAAAATATAGACTGATGTTGCATGAAAACTTTGTCAGTGAAGTGTGGTCTAATTAATGTACATACAAGCATATAGCATCTTAGAAGACACTGAACTATGTCGAGTCTACGTGAACACAGAGAGCAGGCCTTAGCCTTCTTTTGCAGTCTCTCTACACATGAGGTTTTTATATATGTACGCATGAACACATATAATGTATATGTTTTAAATTCTGTCAAAATCACTACAAATAAACGAAATATAAATGTCTAAAAAATTATTCTTATAAATAATTTTATTACGATTTAGTTTAACTAACAAAAGTTAGAATTTAGTCATGACTATAATTGTATTTATAAGCTCACTCGTAAACGTTATAGAGACAAAGCTATGTTTTTTAAAATCACAAGAGTAATTTTGTTATTCCAATTATTTTGATAGATAACTATATCATTTATCTGTACGAATACACACACACATCTGCAAGAATTAATGTTTATAGGTTCCGGTCACTTAGGGCCTGACTGGTTCAACCGCAGCGGTTGCGGTTGCGGTTGCGGGAGTTTGCGGATGCGGGTGGTTGCGGTTTCTAGCGGTTTTAAGAGATTTGTACGACTGGTTCTGCGGTTAGAAATTGGTGCGTTTGCGGGATACTTATGACTGGTTAACTACCAAATGCAGCAGCGGTTAAATAATAAATTAACAATATTTACATTTTATACAATTATAAAAATATCAAAAATAATAATATTATAATAAACATAAAAGTTATATTTAGAAAGTTATAGTTTAATTTTTTTAAAAATATAGAAAATATTTTTATTTTACAGTTTTATAATATTAATTAAAATATAATAGATATATTTTAGCATTTTTATAATTCCAATTTAATTTTTTTATTGAATATTTTTATTTTTGTATTTATATTGTTTTGGAAAAAAAAGAAATTTTTTTTATCCTCCCGCAACCGCCCGCAACCGCAAACGCTAGCTGGAACCAGCTTTTGAATTTATGAGGTTCAGAGCGATTTGGAGCGGTTTGGAGCGGTTTGAGCGATTGTTGCAAAACGCCAACAACCGCTACCAACCGCAAAAGCTGCGTTTGCAGGTGGTAGCGGGAAACCCAGTCATACCCTTAAAAGGTGATGTTGGTTACTCCCAAACAAAAGGCGATGTTGGCACTTTTCAATACTACATTCTCCTTACAATAAGCTTTTTTTTATTGATCATTAGTAAGTTTGCTTTAGAAGATCATTGTCTTTCGGATATCTTAACTTTTAGTTTTCTTTTTCTTTATCATCTCTGTTAAATCATCATAAAAAGGTAATATAAATCAAGAATAAACCTTTTCTTGCTTTTGCTCGAGACACCACATTAACTAGCCAAATAATAAGCTTAAAGTGTAATGTAATTTATAAAAAATAAATAACTTTTATATACAACATGTTGAAGTATTTTGTGATAATTTAATGAAACGGATAGGTAGTGAAGGAGCATGATGAATGTGAATACAAGTGATGTAACTGCCTAGTTATATCATGCAATATGAGTACCCCACTTTCAGTCAAATGTAAAACCAACCTAAAAGAGTAGTGAAAGTACTATTTCACCCTTATGACCAAACAAAAAACATAAATGTATTTTACGTTTCTATCCTTTGGAAGTCTACACGTAATAAAAGAAGTCTACATATATATAGACTTCCTACGAAGTCTACTTTATAGACTTGTTTTGTAGTCTACACTCTAATTTGGTCTACTAATTTAATTTTGAAAATGTATAAAAATAATTATTGTGATATTTTTAATTAATCATCAATATAATGGATAATATGAAGTAAATAAATTAAAATTTCATATAATCGAACAATTTTGAAGAATATATACTAATTTGGTTATCATGTGCTAGACTATGTTCATAGTTTAGAAACAAAAGGTTCTAACATGTTATGTCTTTTAGTAGTTGATTTCATAGGGTTAGATTTTAGATTTTGTTTTTTTTTTGTTTTATTAACTTAAATCTGCATATTAATGTTTAGTAGTTTATATTTTGTATAAATGAGACTTTTTGATTATCAAGCAAAACATTTAGGGTTTGATATTTGTGGTTTAGGGTTTCGTAGACCTACAATAAAGTCTATTTATCTGAAGACGTCTTTTTCAGTCTATATTTTTCAATTTGTTTTACAAAAAATCATTATATTTAAACTAAGTTAAGTTCCTTAAGAATAAAAAAGTGAAATCATATACTATAACTATTAAAAAATAAAGAAATAAATTTAATAAATCATATATTAAAATTATTAAAATAATAAAGAATAAACAACAATAATTAAATTATTATAGTAGACTTCCAAAAAGGTCTACTATGTTATAGTAAGATCTACTCCAAAATTTTAATTTTAGTAGACTTCAAACGAAGTCTACAGTATCGTAAATTTTAACCTAGTTACATTTTTGTCTCCCTATATAAACAAAATTTATTCAATCTCTCTCTAAAGTGGCTGCACAAGTTCTTAAAACTCTCTCCCTTCTCTCTAAAACTTTCTCTCTTCTCTCTAAAATTCTCTCAATTGTTTCTAAATCTCTCTCATTATCTTCTTTCTCTCTAAAATTTTCTCAAGTCTTTCTCACAATATTTTCTTGTCATTTTAGATATTATGATTCATGGTTTTCATCTTCTCCTTTAAAAAATGTAAGTTTTAGATCTATAGATTTTAAATGTGTATTTTATGTTTATTTCTCACAATATTATCTTTTTTTGGTAGGTATTATCACTCATGGATTTCATCATCTCCTCTAAAAATGTAAGTTTTAGATTAATAGATTTTAAATATGTATTTACATGTTTATATTCAAATAAATTTATAGATCAAGCTCTCTACATTAATTTGCTACTAGTTTACCTTATAAATTATATTATGTAAAGTATTTTCAGATTTAAAATTATTTTCACATTTCAAAATATATAGATTTTTTCAGATCTGAAAATTATCAGACAGTGTAGACTTCTAAAGAAGTTTACTAAAGCTTGCAGACTTCATATGAAGTTTACTAAACCATAAAGTTTAAGCAGACTTCATTGGAAGTCTACAAAAATATGACTTTAATTTTTTTTCTATGTTTTTTAATAATTTTATCTTATTTTGCAGGTATTTTCTTCCATAGTTGTTCTCTTCTCCTCCTAGAAATGTAAGGTTTACATCTATAGATTTAAAATATGTGTTCTAGTATTTATATTCAAATAAAGTTACATATTAAAATTCATATTAATATGTCTTTAATTTATAACTATTTTGTCTATTAAATCATATTTTTAAAAGTTTTTTAGATTTAAACTTATTTCATATTTTTAATGTATTATTTTTCAGATCTATTTTTTTTGATAGAGTAGACTTCATTTGAAATCTACTTAAAACTTACGGCTGGTAGACTTCAAATGAAGTCTACTAGCCTTGAATTTTAAGCAAATTTCATTAGAAGTTTACTCAAATATGATTTTAATTTTTATCTTATTTTTTAAAATTTTATTTTATTTTGCAGGTATTCTCTTCCAATATTTTCAAATCATCTTCCCAAAAATGTAAGCTTTCCATATATTCATTATAAGATATTTTGTGTTTATAATGAACTAAATTTATAGATTCATACATTATCTTTTTGCTTTGTTACAAGGATGACAAAAAACCATTTTTGAAATATTTTCCAGAACAAAGTATTTTCAAATTTTCTAAATGCACACTTTTAAATATGAAAATTTTCCATTAGTGTAGACTTCAACTAAAGTCTACTAAACAATAACTTTACGTAGACTTAATAAAAAGTCTACTAAAATATGATTTTATTTTTTATCTTATGTTTTTCTCATAACTCTATCTTATTTGGCAGGTACTTTTTCCAAGACTTTATTTGAAGCATCAAGATTATGAAAAATCAAACATACTCAAGAATACTTTTTAATATATTGCTCTGTAATAACTTTCATAATAAAATATTAATTTTTAAATAATTTTTTAATGCATAATCTATAAACATTGTATTCATTTTTAGTTGTTTTCACTTGTATGATATTATTAATTTTTTGTTAGATATCAATTTTTTCACAAGATCTAACCAACCAAACAAGTAAAACCACCATAAGCTAAAATAATAACTAACACACATGTGAGAAGAAGAAAATCTATACAAAATTTTCCCAAAAATTTTCAAGAATAATACTAATCAAAACAATTTGCAATAAGTATCAAGTGTATAATTATAACACATTAAATTGTGAAATTCATCCAAGACCATTAAAATTTTACTAACATACACTGTAAAATAATTAAATCATGAAAAAATATGATGAATAATACACAAATACACTTTTAATAGAATTTACGACGTAGACTTCAACTGCAGTCTACATTTGTAGATTTACAAAAACGTCTACACTTATTATTTAACATATAGTCAATCCAAATTTTTTTAGTGTATTGGCGCAGGCTTGATACACAAAGGCGTACAAAGTGTGTCTTAGATAACTCGATCAAGTTCCGTACTTGTCGATTATTCGTGACAGGCATAAGAGGAGTATATTCCTATTCGGAGTCATTTGTTTTAAATGATGTTTGGTAAGGAATAGGTTAGCACCATCTTCTCAATTTTGTTGTCCAGATCATAATCTTCTTGTGTCATTTCAAGAAGTTTACCATGTGTACAGCCATCATGCACAAGGAACATTCTTCAACCTTTCCGATTCTTCATCTTTTTCGAATATTTTGTCACCCAAAATGTCTTTGGCCCATACTTCACACTCGCTCTAAGTTTCCAACCACATCCTTGAACACGACACTTAGCCACATACAGAGTTTTTGTTGTCTTATATGCTGAAAATGTAAAATTATATTCCACAGTCACCGACTTCAGCTTTGAAACAAGCTCAGCCTTACTAGCAAAACTATAAACGAAGACTTAGAAATACGTCTACAATTATTAGCTAACAACATTGTCAAATCAAATGAATTATACCTTCATAATTATAAAAAAAAAATTATTTTCAAAATCACTCAAACCCATTAGGATTAACTAACACACACTGTCAAACAAAAAAACTAGAAAAAATTTAATGAATAATACACAAATTCACATTTTTATAGATTTTTCTATGAAGACTTAATATTTAGTCTCTGAAGATGTTGACGTTCTTTTCAGTTTACAGACGTAGACTGTCAAATAGGTCTACTCTTTGGGTTGGTTTTTGCAATTGACCATTTTACGGGTTGCTTTCTATAGTTGAATAAAAGTTGTAATTTTGTACATGTAGACTTTCATTTCAGTCTACAATTTAAAAAGGTTACTTTTTGCAATTGACCAGAATTCATCCAAGATTTGACTTTCAGAACTAGACTTCATATGCAGTCTACATGTTTGAATTTTTTTGAAAGAGGTTAGTTTTGCAATTGACCAAGTTTGACTTCAAATCAGTAGATTAAAATGAACGTCTACGGGTGTGTAGACTTCTTGTGAAGTCTACTCTCAAATCCGACGGGTTGGTTTTGCATTTGACCAAAATAAAAAAGTAGACTTTATACGCAGTCTACATTTTTTTTTTAAGATAAGAAGACTGCATATGAAGTCTACAATTTAATAAATTTTTGATTGCTTTTTAAACTTTTTGGTCAAACACAAAACTAACCTATTCCACGAAGTCAAAGTTTTGGTCAAATGCAAAACTGACCTTTTATAGACTTTGTTGGCAGTCTACATTTTGTAGACTTCCGTTGAAGTCTATTTTGAAAAGTCAAAAGTTCGGTCAAATGAAAAACTAACCTCTTTTAGGTAGACGTCTTAGTAAGTCTACCGAAAGTTTTATTTTTGTTGTCAAAGGTAAAGACGGAGACTACTGGGGAAGTCTGCGTTAGAAAAAAAATTTGTCTGCTCAATTGCAAAACTAACCCGTGCGTTGACAAATAGACTGCATCGTAAGTCTCCACGGAGGCGTAGACATACAAAACAGTCTACCGTCGCGACACAGATCTGAAAAAGAACGAAAACCATGTAAATAGTTACATTTTTCATGTGTAAAGCTTGTTTCCAACCTTTTCAACCGTCCAAACTCCAAATATGAGCAAAAAGAAGCATCTTTAACGATTCACTAATGAAGAAACTCGAAAATATGAAGTTTGTGATTATGAAAATGATAGTTATGAGAGTTTTTTAGATGGAAATGTAGAGGAGATGAGAGAAAATGAAGTTTTTTGGGTTATAATGAGAAAAAAAGTGGTTGAAAATTGAATTCTAGAGCTTTAGAGCTCAAAAATGGTGGTTCATGGTGGTTGGAAAAATTGATGATGATGGCATTTTTGTAAATAAGAAGAAATGGTTAGGGTGTATTTGATTTTTTGTTAATTTCGAAATTAATAAAAAAATAAATAAAAATGGCAATTTTGTGAATAATTCAAAAACATAAGGATAGTATGGAAATTTTATTGATGAATAGTATGGACAAAAAAAAAAGGGTTGGTTTTGGATTTGACTTGAAAATATGGGTTGGTTTTGAAAAACACCCATTTAATATGTCGCTATTTCACGGCTTTGCTACAAGAATCAAATATAAACCAATTGCGAGGAGGAGATAATATGAAGTTTGTACATGTGTGAGGCCGTTCGTCGAACCTAAGCACAAATATGAAATTTGTCATAACCTCATCACAACATAACGTCTTTTGATAATGACGAGAAAGAAAGAAAGAAGAGAAAGCTTCCAACAGAAAACAAGTTACATGTTTTTTTTTGTCACGTCATTACTTTTACTTTGTATATATAGTAACGCAATAAACTCCAAACTACTAGATTTAAAGGTCTATATATAAATATTTCGATTTGAGTTAAGTATCGCCAACTGAGAAATTAACAACTAAAAGCTTCATTTTCCTTTGAAATGCTCAAAATGAACAATGAATCATTTGTTACTTTTTCTGAGAATAATAATCATAAACTACGTTTTCATCATAAAAACAGTTTACCCTTTTCTATTTTTGTAAAACTGTAACATTGTCATTATTTCATTCATATGCACAAGAGTAACAACCAAATACAAAAAAAAAAAAACGGTGGCCTCATTTCCATTGTCAATGACTCAATATGAAATGGCCATGTTAAGAAGTTACTCGTGATGCAGAGAAGCCTAGATTGAATATTAAAATAGGGTTCGATGAACTGTCTTTTTTTTGTGTGCAACCGATGAACTGTCGCTTGTACCAAATAAGCTTGAAATTCTAGAGAAGGCGATCACTCCCCCGTGACAATTTCAATTCATCGCCGATGCATTTTTCCTCCGACCAATACCTTAGAGTATGTCGGTCAGCTGTCGGAATATTTGAAAATGCCACAAGGCCCATTTAGGCACTAGTTGACCCACTTGAGAGCATTTTAGCCCCAATAATCTTTTAAACTGGAGAAGGCCTATTAAGAGATTTTTATGCTTTCATAGCACCTGAAAGTGACACAAACCGTTCTGAAATATTTTTTCCTTCTAATTCTCTGTTTTTGCATCATCAGAGAATCTTCGATACAACTCGGGAGTGATGGTATGGTGAAAGGTCACTAGCTTCTTTATATGGCATAGCAAGTGAAAGTTGTTTTTCTTAATTGCCTTTTTACATGAAGAGAAGGTATATGTTAGGACTAATTTTTTTTGGAACTACTTTTAAGCTACAAACTGTTGGTAATAACATTGTTTAGTTAGTCCTAACTTAGCGTTTATAGCTCAGTGGATAGAGCTTTGTTTCGTAAGCAGAAGGCCGAAGATCTTGTTAGGCTTTTGCGTTGATGAATTTAACTATTTTCCACGGAGACGTAAAGATTCTATGTCACATCCACTATCTATGTGGTTCGGTTAGATAGTCTAAGTCCGAACACTTCAGAGGCCTTGGCAGAAGCTAAAGCCCACACATTGGTGTCTAGGCCCGTTCAACCAACAGCTCTGCTATGCAACGGTAACAGAGGACCAAAGCAGATGACGCCAAACTACGGTCTCCGTACTGCTGCTCCAGCTCACGTTACACAGCACTTCAGAGGCCTTGGCAGAAGCTAAAGCCCACACATTGGTGTCTAGGCCCGTTCAACCAACAGCTCTGCTATGCAACGGTAACAGAGGACCAAAGCAGATGACGCCAAACTACGGTCTCCGTACGGCTGCTCCAGCTCACGTCACACAGCTGTGTAACAGATTTGATTCCTTAAAGCTATGTGCTGTCACATGCTGAGCTGTGCCCTAGTTGGTCTCTCAGCTTTACTATATATTCAGATGTTATGTAACCATTGTAATCAAGAAAGAAACCTTGAATAAAACGTTATCTTCTTCATCTCTACCCTAAGCTTCTCTTAGCTTACACTTAACCCACACATGTAGAAAGTTTGACACATGCCTATTCTTTTCATTTTCGTCGTTAGATTTTTCTATTTTATGCACTTAAGTTAGAGCTTGAGATGGTGGGTCCAATGATGTCGCGCCTGATGTGTTTCGAATAAACGTCTTTTAACTAAGCTCCATGATGACTCGTGACGGTCGTGTCGTCAACCAGAACACTCTCATGAATGTTGTCTATCTTGATATTGACCAGTTTATTATATAAGAAAGTTAAATATATTTTTAAAATAAGGTCTAGGGTGGTTAAAGCTTAATTGCCTTTGTGTTTCATACACAGTCCGCCATTTATCGCTTATGCTGCTTTTAAAGGTTGCATCAATAATAAAAAATAGCTTGAAGAGACCCAACAAAGTATAAAAACAATGTCAGTGCTTCACATGGCTAATATTAGTGGCCTCACAACAAGTCATAACTATATTTTAAAACACAGAGGATGTCTTGTCTTCTCATCCACTGTAATTACGGAAAATGCCATTGACCAGCTCCAGATAATATATGTCAACCGTCGGCGTGTTCGTTCGTTGGATAGCGTTAGTTACGGAACTCTTTTATCTTTTGTAAAAAAGTGAAACAGAACTCTCGACTTGCATGCATGTGGTGGATTTTGTATAAATATAGCATAGATTCCAATCCATTACCAGTCATAATAAACCTGGTCTTTCATCTTCTTCTTCTTCCACTTTGAAGCTTTCTAAAAATCTTCTAAGAATAAACATTTCTAAAGATAAAACTCTCTAACAAAGACAAGAAGCAAAAGAAAAAAAAACAACGGTTCAGAAACCACACATTAGAAGAGAAGACAAACCTCTGCTTTCCTGTTTCTCCGGACTCTCTTCCTTCTCCTCACGGAGATGTTACTCTTCGGAGAAACTTTCATGAAGCTTTGAGTTTTTTTTTTAATATTATCATTCAAAGCTTCTTCTCACAGAGAATCCAAGAGGACGAAGGCCATGGCTGTTGAAGGTAAGGCTATATAGTCAATGTTACGACATTATGTTTATGCCTTGTCTTCTAATGAAAAAATCTACTCAAACATGTTATGTGCAGAGATGGAGAAGAAGAAAAAGAAGAAGAACAAAGGAAGCAATGAAAAGACGGAGACGGAGAACAGCGACTCATTATCTATCGACGATCCATCGCCGAGATGCGTTCTTGAAATCCCATTAACGAGTTCGGACTCCGACAACAGCAGCAGCTGCAGCTCGTGCTCGCCTGATAAGTCATCGTCGCCGTTATCTACAACTCCTCCGAACGTCTCGTCTCTTCAGCACCACGGTCTTCAATGGAACAAGATGATAGACTCTATCAAGAAGAAGTCCATAAGGAGATTCTCTGTCATTCCTCTCCTCGCCAGCTACGAGCTCACGAGGAAAAACATGCGGCGGAAACAGCCTAAGCTATCTCCTTCTCCTGTTGACTGCGACCAAATCCTCGTAGCTAAACCCTCGTGGCGGAACTTCACGTACGAAGAGCTTGTTGCCGCCACCGACAGTTTTAATCCCGGTAAGGTTTGGTAAGGTTATGTTCATGGCCAGTCCTGAAATTTTAAAGATTTTAAGAATCATAAACAGTTTTAATCCCGGTAAGGTTCGGTAAGGTTATGTTCATGGCCAGTCCTAAAATTTTAAAGATTTTAAGAATCATAAACAGTTTTAATCCCGGTAAGGTTCGGTACATGGCCGGTCCTGAGATTTTTTTGAGATCTATAGATTTTTATTAAGAATTTTAATAAAGTTTTTAAAATAATTAGAATGCTCTGTATCTATATAAATGTTTTTTTAAATAAAAAATTGCGGGATAAGACCAATGTTTCCCTGGAATGTGTCAAGATCCGGTCCTGGTTATGTTCTTGTGTCTCCTAGTGGCTAGCATGGATCTTGATGTGTTGTACGTGTTTTTGTTAGAGAATATGATTGGGAAGGGAGGACATGCGGAGGTGTACAGAGGAGTTTTACCTGACGGAGAGACGGTGGCCATCAAGAAGCTGATGAGACACGCCATGGAAGAAGAAGAAAGAGTCAGCGACTTCTTATCTGAACTAGGGATGATCGCACACGTTAACCACCCAAACGCAGCAAGGCTTCGCGGTTTCAGTAGCGACCGCGGTTTGCATTTCGTGCTCGAGTACGCTCCGCACGGCAGTCTCGCTTCTCTACTCTTTGGTACAGTCTCCATTGCAATAAAAATGCTTTTAAAACATTATTATTTGTGTTTATGTTTTTTTTTAAAACCTTTGTAGGGTCTGAGGAGGAGTGTTTGGATTGGAAGAAACGGTATAAAGTGGCTTTGGGTGTAGCTGATGGTTTGAGATATCTTCATAATGATTGTCCTAGACGGATTATTCACCGTGACATCAAAGCTTCCAACATTTTGCTAAGTCAAGATTATGAAGCTCAGGTATTTTTATTGATTGATTAATTCAACAATCAAAAACTAATCAGTTTTAGCTGAATCTGATATGAATTTTTTTTTTTGGTAGATATCTGATTTTGGACTTGCTAAGTGGCTCCCAGAGAATTGTCCTCAACATATTGTTTTCCCTATCGAAGGCACATTCGGGTCAGACACAGATTTCCACGGCTACACAATCTCTTCTTGATGTTTAAATCTTAACCAGGTTTGGTTCTTTGTTTCTCTTACAGGTATCTAGCTCCAGAGTACTTTATGCATGGGGTTGTTGATGAGAAGACGGATGTGTTTGCTTTTGGGGTGTTGCTTCTAGAGATCATAACTGGTCGTCGAGCGGTTGATACAGATAGCAGGCAAAGCATTGTGATGTGGGTAATGATCTGAAACTGCTCTTCTTCTTCTCTTTGTACGCATTTTACAACAATTAAGACAGTTTGAAATGCTTATTTTTCAAGGTGAAACCACTTCTGGAGAAGAGCAGCTTGGAGGAAATAGTTGATCCTAAGCTAGGAAATGACTTTGATGAAACTGAGATGAGAAGGGTGATGCAAACAGCTTCAATGTGCATACACCATGTAGCCACTATGCGTCCTGATATGAACCGGGTATGTTCCATTTCCAAAGCCAAACTAGTCCCATTAGTGTTTGATCTAATAATAAGCAACTTATGAATTGGGTTGGTTTTGGATGTAGTTGGTGCAGCTATTGCGTGGGAATGACCGGTTAGCTGAGCCGCACGGCGGAGCAAGAACAGTGAGTCTCGACGGGTGTGACCTACAAGATCATACCTCTTCCTCGTACCTTGACGGTCTCATTCGGCATAGACAACTCTTAATGGAGTGAAGCAACCAATCCAACAACAACAATAAAAGTATTACCTTGTCTTTCTTGCATGTGATTTTACTCCATATTCTCCATTGTAAAAATCTCTAAAAGAAAGGAAAGATTGTATGTATAATTGGCCTCTAGTCTCAGCTTATGCTTGTGTCTTCAACCTTTGTTCATGTGAAAGCTGTAGTCACTTTTGAAATCCGAATGATTAATCGAAAAATCTCGCAACTTTGTAATATGAATAGGTAAAACTATTAGAAAATTATGGAAATAGAATATATAGTCACTTGTTTAGTCATCAGAAATCATTCAAGAAATCATCAAGTATCTGTCTCAACAAGGCCTAACCAAGTTCCGAACCAAACACCGAGCCACACTCCAAACCCAGCGTCAGCTAATCCAAGCCTCTTGCCTCCTTGCGAGGCTGAAAGCACCACTACGATATCCCAATCTCATCAATCACTCGCAAAGACATCTCTCACCAAAGCCGACCATGCATGTGATCATTTCTTTAGCTGCATTAGTTTCATACGTAAACTAAAATTATCAAAACTAACAAACATGAATATAAAACCTTCATAAGACAAACTAAATTTGGGAATTATTATTTATTTTTAAATAACTAGTGAGAACATAAATACGAGGTTCTTGAATAGCTAAGCAACCTCGACCCACATTGGACAGCGATGCATGCTCTTGATGTTACACGCTAACATGTCGGCAAAATTTTCTTCCCCTTGATACAAAAATATAACGTCCTTTTATCAAAAAAAAAAAAAAAGACTAAATAATGATTCAAATCACATATTTCTTCTTTCTTTTTCCTTATTCATTGACTCAAAATTCTTTTTCTTATAGCAAAAATACCCGAAAATAAGATCAAAACTTTGAAAGTCAGTCACCACATAATAAACAGAACCTATCATCACTTCTACGCCTCTCCAACATCTCTCGTGATTTTCTCTATTCCCCTTGTTTTAATGACCTCCTTAGTTCCTTAGCCACTTCCACCATTTTTGGAACTTCCCCTCTAAGACCAATACATCTTTCTGAGAGGACAAGAAAAGCTTCCATTAGACAACGCTCTTCTTCTTCTAAAACCATCTTTGGATCTACGATCTCACCCATTCTTCCTTCTCCCATGTACGAGGACAACCACTTCGGAAACTTGTTCTTCTCTCTCCAATTCTTCCAACCACAAAGCTCCTCAAAATTTTCTTCTCCGGTCAAAAGCTTTTGCATGAAAACACCAAACCCGAAAACATCAGTTTTCTCCGACACTACGCGGTTGAATATATAATCATTGTCCATGTAATCGTAGTCTTTACCAGCCCAAGTAAGCTTGACATGTGTTTCTCCTTTTGGAATCGAGACACAATAAGATAAATCATTCAACTTCGCTACGCCATTTTTATCTAATAATATATTTTTCAACCCCATGTTCCTATACACAAAGGGTCTTGGGAACGCAACGTGAAGATAAGCTAAAGCAGTTGCAACTTCCTCTGCTATCTTCATTCTCCTTCTCCATGACACTATCTTATTCAAATCTACAGGTGAGTATTGTCTCTCTCCACCATAATAAACTATGACTGGATATTCAAACTCAAAACAGCACCCAACCAACTTCATGAAATTTTTGTGATCACTCACCATCGAAGATATCGCTACGTCCTTAGGAGGTCCAGTGCAGATGTCTCTAGGGGGATGTGGACTTCTTCCCTTCATTTTCCTAAGTAGAATCATGCGATGGTTATCGAGCGTACCTGAATACCATTTCCCATGAAAATATAATTCGGAAACACGACTACACTCGCAGATGTTTTGACGTCTTTCAAGGATGTTACACTTGCAAAAATGTTTTTGAGTGGCTTTGAGGATTTGATCAGCAGTGAAGAATTTGATGGAATTTGGTTTGCCATCACAGCATTGGATTAGCGCTTCTAGAATTTTCTCTCCTCTCCATTGGTCTCTGTCCCACGTCTGTTCTTTAACAACGGCTCGTGACTTCTTCTTCTTCCACCAACCCATCTACATACACACAAAAAAAAACTTTGCTTTGAAAACTAAAATGACGCAAACTGAAGAACTCACTCATACTTGTAAATGAGAAGGAAGAACAGTATTAATATAAGCCTCGAATGATATTATTTTAGAGTGTTTGAGGGGTCAAAAACTAATTTTTATGACCCGTTCAAGATTCTAATAGAAGTATTTTTTTCTTCTTCTAAAAAATTATGAAATGTAGTTTTTAAGGTTTTCGCCAATTCTTAATGAAGAATACAAAGCTATATTACTTGGCTTTCACCTAAAGCATGTTTTCTTCCTAAGACTTTGTTTTTGTTTCTTTGATAATATTTATAACTCATAATTTGTTTAACTCATTAAAAAGAGTTATTATTATTTTTCAATTTTTTTTTAAATTAAATACTTAGATATTTTATGTTAGTAATTTCAACTTTAGCAAACAAGAAAATAAAGGTGAAGACATACATACAAACAAATCTTAAAAGTCAATTTTAAAATTATAGTCAAAAATAAAAAAAAAACTAGAAAACTGGAAAACTATTATGAAAAAAAACAATTAGCCAAAAAGAAAAGCATTTAGAAAACGATAAACATTCATGGCCATTAATGTTTTGAATAGAATAGTCCACAGTGACTTCCTTGTAGGAAAAGTTCTTGATGGAGTTGGCCGTTTGGGAGATATTTCATAATATGTTTTCCAAAATGCAACAAAAAAAAGCTCACATTACCATTTTTTATGCTTCAAAAATTATCAATTCGTCCACGTAGTCTTCATGACTTAATAGTACTTTTGTTAATTAGGTACGTGTAACGTATTCGTTAAGCAAATCATTATTCACGCGTGCATGAATAGATGGCCATGCATGGGGACACCGGACACATATGTAGTTTCATATTACAGCGTAATATACATGATATCAACTAGAAAGATCCAAAAAAACTTCAAAAGCCAATTACAATTGGATTATATGTATCTTAGATAGCTGATGAAGAATACACCTGTTGCAGCGGACGTGTTTTCCTATGAGCTTGACGCTATAGGGGAATGGCTAAGCATGGGACATGACACATCTCCTATGAAAAAATATGAGAGTAGTAGACTATCAACTTCTCACACCAAACCAAACTCTTCGTGCTCTCATTCAAGACTGGCATAACAAATGAGTACCACACGCTTCCTCCTAGCTAGTTTCTTTTTAAACTCAACCCAAAAGTTTTGTAACTTTTTATTTTGATTCACATCTGCGTTTTTTTGCCAAGGGCGTTCCTGTTTCTGACAATGATTCTAGGCTGTACGTTGGTGAAGATGAGTTAAAACCTGTTCTTCAAGAGAGGCAGATGGAGATGGATTTTATGACTTTGAAGATGATAGCGAAGGAGAAGAGAGTCTAACGAGGATGAGAAGGAAAGCTTTATGGAATCATACTCTGGAGCAATGAGTGAGGAACATAAGAACTCAACTCTTGACAAGAGCTTTGAACATTTCAATCAACAACACTCTTCTAAGTAAGACGGGGTAATTATTCCATATCCATCTTGAAGCCATTTTGTTATGTAGGTTGTTATGAGTTTATGAGGTTGAGTTTTTGTTTTAATGATATTTTATCTGCATCTGCAGCAGGCCCGGCTCAGAATATATTTAGGCCATGTGCACAAACAAATTTTTAGGGCCCTTTCTTATACAAATCAAAAAAATTTAGGGCCCTTTTTGTGTGTTCAAAAAAACAAAAATGACCTTTTCATGTATAAAATTAAAACTGTATGACCCTAAATATACCAAAAAATTACAAAAAAAATGGTGAGACCCTGTGCCAAAGCACCGTCCGCACACGTCCAGAGCCGGCGCTGATCTGCAGGAATCATCCAAGATTTCAGAGGAGGAATTTACACCAACTGATGCAGATTTCAACCTTGTTTAAAACCTACTTGCGTCCTACTCTTCACAACAAGGACATCCTGGTCCTGCTTTCAATCTACTCGGCCTCATGGGAAATAGTGAAATGTAAGTTTTGTCTGACCAAAAGCGTGTTCAACATGTTTGAGTGTACTTTGTTTATGAAATCGATGATTCTGCTAAGTTTCTAATGATTATAAACGTGCACAGCGTCAGGGGCTCTCGTGTTGTCGAAAGTAAGCACAAGGCATGTGATCCAAGAAAGAAGACATATAAGAGAAACTTATGTACATGTATGTACACCATTACACATCATCAATCACAAAAGAACAAAAAGAAAAATCTTTTTTCTTTGTTTGTTCACAATAATCTCGACCACAGAAGCAGAAAACGTCTTCACTCCAAACACCCACATGAAAAATATCCAGTACTCAAATCATATATCATATTCATAGCATATCAATCCATCATTCTTCATTCATTTTAGGCTGCCAAGCCTCCATCACCATCACATTTGTCCATTAGTAGTAGATTCTTGAGAGGGATGACTTGATGTTTTGTTGTCACTCACTTGAAACAGAGAACCAAAAGAAGTCTCCAGAAAACCTATCCACAAATTTTTTTTCTGGTTTTTTTTTATTTTTAATTTTTGAATACTTAAAAACACAATGTGGGAAACAGTCTTGATCTTCACAAATCCTCCAAAAGCTTATTAAAGCTTCCCCATAGACGACAGCCACTGTTCCATATTCTTCTTATCTGCAGATTTTAATTCAAAACAGAACCACACACTATTCAGTTCAGAATCCTCAATGTCTAAACAATAAATTATGGTAATAAATTCACTTCTAACTCGGTAATCAAGAAAAGCTCCAAGCTACAAACTTAATCACTGAGATCAACCTAAACATACACATATAAGTCAAATAATTGCTATTAATGATTTATGAAAATGGAAACAAGCATTACCAGAAGCAGGAGAGAGGAAACCAGTTGGAATCTGATTCCCTGAACCATCTATCACTTTCTTGTAACAAGGAACAAGAACCACAAACCCACCACCAGTATCATCCTCACTTTTAAACCCAGGTCCATGTGGTTCAACCCAACCAATGGACCACTCAGGATCATCTGGTTCAGGGAACAGCACATTCCCCATCTTACCCTCCTCCTCTCCTCTATCAACCCATCCTCTTTTCATCTTCTTCACCGAAGAAGAAGATCCAGTCTTAATAGTCTTCTTCAGTGAAGGAGATGATCCTTTTGAGTCTTTCTTAGTGCTACCACCACCACCACCACACAACCACCTGGGGAGACGAGGGAAAGAGACTGCCATCTTCTTCTTTATTAGATTCCTAAAAGAAAAAAAAAACTCCGAATCTCCGGAGATAAAACTGTTATCATTCAGCCATGGACCTATGCTTCTTTATCCTCTTCTTCTTCAACCTGTCACCAAATAATTAAATATCTCAACTTTTTTTTAAAAATCATTGTCACTAACCAACACTAAAGCAAATTCATTAAAACCAAAAAGAGAGAAAATCTCCTATCCATTTAATTACATCATCATCATCACAATGATCAAAGTGGATTCTTCATATTAATTATCCTCCAGATCGGTGTTTCAATTTTAAAATAATAAGAAAAAAAACAGAAAAGCGAAAGCGATCGAATGAAGCCTCGATGTCCGTCAATGATTCGCCGGAATATTCGGCGGATATAAATGCTAAAAATATCCGAAGCGTAGATTACCGAGAGAAGATCAGATCGACGATGGAAGGAAACTCTAGAATCGCGTCGTTTCCGGCGTCTGTTTGACTTTTCTGTGACTTGTGGAGAAGAAGAAGAAGAAGAAGAAGCTCACATATGATCTCCTCTTCTGCTCTGTTTCTTCATTTATATATACTAGTCTCTGTTCTGGTTTCTTTCCCCCCGCTTTTGTCGGGCTTAACCAATTAAAGATTGATCCGACGGTTATTAGCGGTTTATTTGGTTTAATAGCAACTGTTTCTGTGCGCTTCTACCCTAGACTTCACAACACCTGATTCCTACCAGTTAACCAACAAAAAAAAGGATTATTAGTTGATGAGGATATAGAACCTCAATATTCTATTTTAGTTCTTGGTTTTAGGTTAATTCAGATTAAAAAATCAGATAAATTCAAGATTTTCAAGTTAAACATCAGTTTAGTTTATCCACTTCTTTATCCATTATAAAATCGCTATTCTCTAGAGAAATGGAGACAACAAAGGTTTCAAACCTCTTTGACCATCACCATATATTAGTACAGAAGGAAAATACGCATTAAAAATATTGTTATATTTATTGAATTTTTCTTAAAATCTATGTGTTTAACCCCTACGGAAAAATTAAGTTTTATGTTAAACATTGTATATACTGAAGCCTAAACTTTTTAGTGTTGTTTTAAAATTTCTAACCACATTCTCCATTTGTATTATTGTATGTTAAACTCTCTTTTATGGTATATGGAAATCTTAATATTTTTTTATCAATTAATTTAGTAAAACTTTATAATACTCCCTAAATCAGTAGAATAACCACTATAAAATCGCTATTTTCTTAAAAAACGGAGATAACAAAAGCTCCAAACCTCTTTCAACTTCATCATATGTTAGTGCATGATGCAAATATGCATTAAAACAATGTTGTCATATTTTTTGAATTTTTTTCAAAATCTATGTGTTAACCCCTACAAAAATATTGAATTTCGAAAAACGCTTTATATACTGAAGCCTATAATCTTTAGTGTGGTTTTAAAATTTCTAACCACATTCTGCATTTGTATTAATGTATGTTAAACTCTCTTTCATAGTATATGGAAATCGTTATAATTTTTTAATCAATTAACATAGTAAAACTTCATAATAGTCCCTAAATCAATGGAATAACACTATAAAATCGCTATTTTCTTGAAAAAGCGGAGACAACAAAGGCTTCAAACCTCTTTCAACATCATCATATGTTAGTGCATGATGCAAATATGCATTAAAACAATATTGGCATATTTTTGAAATTTTCTCAAAATCTATGTGTTATAACCCTTACTAAAATATTGAATTTTGGTAAATGTTTTATATACTGAAGCCTATAATTTTTAGTGTGGTTTTAAAATTTCTAACCATATTCTACATTTGTATTAATGTATGATGAACTCTCTTTCATGGTACTTGAGCATCGTTCAATCTTTTTAAAATTAATTTTGTAAAATTTCATACTCCCTAAATTAGTGGACTAACCATTATAAAACCACTATTCTCTAGAGAAATGGAGACAACAAATGTTCCAACCTATTTTACCATCACCATATATTACTACAGAAGGCAATTATACATTAAAGCAATATTGTTATATTTTTTGAATTTTTCTCAAAATCTGTGTGTTAATCCCTACAAAAATATTGAAATTCATTAAATTAATTTATGTACTGAAACCTATAATTTTTAGTGTTGTTATAAAATTTCTAACTACATTCTAAATTTGTATTAATGTATGCTGATCTCTCTTTCATGGTACATGAGCCTCGTTTAATTTTTCTTATAAATTAATTTAGTAAAATTTCATATGGTTTTTAAATTAGTGGATTAACCATTATAAAATAGCTATTCTCTAGAGAAATGGAGACAACAAAGGTTTCAAACATCTTTGATCATCACAATTTATTAGTAAAGAAGGAAAATATGCATTAAAGCAATATTGTTATATTTTTTGAATTTTTCTTCAAATCTATGTGTTAACCCAAAATATTGTGTTTTACTTTAGATGCTCTATATATACTGAAGCCTAAATTTTTAGTGTTATTTTAAAATTTCTAACCACATTTTACATTTATATTAATGTATGTTAAACTCTCTCACGGTATATGGAAATAGTTATAATTTTTAATGAATTAATTTAGAAAATTTCATAATACTCCCTAAATCGGTGGAATAACCACTATAAAATGGTTATTTTCTTGGAAAACGTAGACAACAAAGGCTCCAAACTTGTTTCAACATCATCATATGTTAGTGCATGATGCAACTATGCATTGAAACAATACTGTCATATTTTTTGAAATTTTCTCAAAATATATGTGTTAACCCCTACAAAAATATTGAATTTCAATAAATTAATTTATATTTTGAACCCTATAATCTTTAGTATTATTTTAAAATTTCTAACCACATTCAACATTTCTATAAATGTATGCTAAAATCTTTTTCATGGTACATGAGCCTCATTTAATTTTTTTTATAAACTAATTTAATAAAATTTCATATACTCCCTAAATTAGTAGACTAACCATTATAAAATCGCTATTCTCTAGAGAAACGGAGACAACAAAGGTTTTAAACCTCTTTTACTATCACCATATATTAGTACAGAAGGTAACTATGCATTAAATTAATATTGTTATATTTTTTGAATTTTTCTCAAAATCTATGTGTTACTACGAAAATATTGAGTTTTATGTTAAGCGCTCTATATACTGAAGCCTAAACTTTGTAGTGTTGTTATAAATTTTCTAACGACATTCTAAATTTGTATTAATGTATGTTAAACTCTCTTCCATGGTATATGAGAATCGTTCTAATTTTTTATCAATTAATTAGTAAAACTTCATAATACTCCCTAAATCGGCGGAAAAACAACTATAAAATCGCTATTTTCTTGAAAAACGGAGACAACAAAGGCTTCAAACCTCTTTCAACATCATCATATATTAGTGTAGGATGAAACTATGCATTAAAACAATATTGGCATATTTTTGAAATTTTCTCAAAATCTATGTGTAACCCTCTACAAAAACATTGAATTTTGGTAAATGTTTTATATACTGAAGCCTATAATCTTTAGTGTTGTATCAAAATTTCTAACCATATTCTACATTTGTATTAATTTATGTTAAACTCTCTTTCATTGTACATGAGCATCGTTCAATTTGTTTTTAAATTAATTTAGTAAAATTTCATATACTCCTTAAGTAGTGGACTAATAAAATCGTTATTTTCTAGAGAAATAGAGACAACAAATGCTCCAAATCTTTTCAACCATTATCATATATTTCTACAGAAGGCAACTATGCATTAAAGCAATATTGTTATATTTTTGATTTTTTCTCAAAATCTAAGAAAATATTGAGTTTTACGTTAAATGCTCTATATACTGAAGCCTAAACTTTTTAGTATTGTTTTAGAATTTTCAACCACATTTTACATTTGTATTAATGTATGTTAATTTTTCTTTTATGGTATATGAGAATCGTTATAATTTTTATCAATTAATTTAGTAAAACTTCATAATAATTCATAAATCGGTGGAATAACCACTATAAAATCGTTATTTTCTTGTAAAAGAGATACAACAAGGACTCCAAACCTCTTTCAACATCATCATATGTTAGTATAGGATGCAATTATGCATTAAAATAGTATTGTTATATTTTTGAAATTTTCTCAAAATTTACGTGAATAGTGAATAGTTTGTTTGGTTAATTAGAAAAAAGTTTCCATATAATAGATAAAAAGGTTATACAACTTAATTTCTAAGCAAAATGTAAAACTATTTTATTATATCCTCATCGTCAAACATGGCACATACAATCAGGAGCCGGATAAGTATAAATAGACTGTTTCGGTTTCCTTAACCGGATCTGTCCTTGTCTATTCACATGTCCTTCACCAATCGCCTGTTGAAAATCCACCCAAGTAATGCTCTTGTTCAAGAAAAGCTGTCCTATCAACGCCATGTTCGGTCTAATCGTCTTGAGATTCTCGAACGTCCTATGACCAACGAGAGCGTTGTGCATGTTTCCAGGCGACGCAGAGATGAACACGTCGCTGTGCATGCTCACGTAGTAATCAAGTGCAGCTAGTAAAGAAGCTTTGCCTTTGATACGAGCTCGTTCTTCAGAAGAAGCTAGGCTTCTCTTGTCTTCCATCCTTGGGAAGACTTGTCTTAGTGCTGAGATCCTAGCTTCTCCTCCATATACCTAGAAAGCATAAAAGGAAACAGAACATAAGAAGAGGTTAGAGAAGAAATATAAGTGAAGAGTCTGAGTCTGACCTTGTGGGAAGCGAGATAGAGACGAGTGTTGTTGTCGAAACCGAAAGCGGCTAAGAGAAGTCCCATCTCTTCAGGTGTTAGAGGACAACGTCCTTGACTTCTTAGCTCTTCGTCTGTGAACTGAGAGTTCAACACTCTTCCTTGCCAAATCATTTGTCGGTACTTCGCCAATGCAAGTTTCTCTGCTTTGCCTCCACCAAAGTCACACGCCGAATGTGCAGCCATGTCCTATATACAGAACAAACTTCTTATTACCAAACAACTCAAAAAGACATCACCAAAAATGTTAGGCATATGTACATTTATCCGGAACCGAGGAACCATACCAAAACCAAACTCAGATCCTATATCTCTAAAAAACTGAAACCGAACCGTGACCGAATGGGTACCCCGAATTTTTAAAATACATATTATATCTTTAAAATATTAGTTATATTTAGTTTCTAAATAACCAAATATCTTAAAATACTATTTATAAAAGTGAATTATCTGAAAAACCAAATCACTCTAATCTTTTTAGTCCAAATTATCCGCACTACCCAATACTTTTATCTAAACTACCCGAATTACCTAATATTTAAACTGAAAACCCGAATTATATAATATTTTAGCCATATTATCCAAAATCACCCGAAAAACCAAAAAGAACTAAACCGGAGCAAATTTGGACCCCTTTCTAAATATCAGCTGGTTTCCAACTTTGCTACAGAAACCGAACCTACTTTTGTAAGCACACGGAACAGTTCCTAAATTTCTAGAACGAAAAGCCGGTACCGATACCGAACTGAAACTGCCTAAAAAAGTGTAATGAACTGAGAGTGAACATTACCTTGTCAAAGCGAAGATGAAGAACAGCGAACTTCCCTGGTTCATGTCTACTGTTCGGATTCGTCATGTCTCCCAAATGATCCACACTCTTTCTGTCCTTTTCGCTTCTCCACAACGGGTTTCTAAGACGGCTCACAAGAGCATCACCAAGCGATGTAATGTGAGGAACAAACCTCAACGCTTGGAAGTTCACTTTGCATCTCAGCCGTTGAATCTCACCAGGTAAGTGATCAAACGACAGACGGTGAGAGAACGGAGAGATCGCAGCAATCCCATAGCTACCAAAAAAAAAAAAAAAAATCTCCAAACTTTTAAGACTCTTGTAACGTTTTCAAAACTGTCAGATTAACGTTAAAAGAAAAACATATATACCTGTGAAGAAGCGGTGAAACATTCTCAATATACCATTGCGCAGAAGCGTGAACAGGAGCGGTTTTGACACGTGTTTCACGAACCGCCGCAGCGTAGTACTCTCTCGTGCTCCAAGAGTAGTCCTCAGGAAGCTCTTTAACTACTCTTACGTCATCTTTTAACGCATCGATAAAGTGATCCACGTCGAAGATGTCAACAAAAGAGCTCGAGTCTTGCCAAACGGGATTGACTTCGAGAAACGGGATCACTAGCGTTGCGTTTAGGATCTTAGCGACTGCGACTGCGTCGCATATACCCATTCGTTGCTGGTTAAGTCCTCCGTCGAGAAACACTTGGATATAGCTTTTGGTCTTATCCGGTAATGCTGCTATTCCAAAGATTAGAGAGAGATTAATGTAAAAACTAAATGAGAAATGTTGTTTAATAGTAGTACTTACAAGGGGGATCTTCGAGATCGATGCATGGACTCCATCCTTGGTCAGTCATTGGCTTCCATAGATCAGACTGCTCCCCACTTGGCTGAAATTAATTTAAAAAAAAAAAACAAAAAAACAAGTCTCATCAGCTCATTTATTTTCTGAAAATCATTTTAAAGGAATCTCTCATTCTTACCCGTTGTAAAGCACTCTTTAGCAAAGACAAGTGTCTTGGCTTTATTGTGATCGCTTCCTGCAAAAAGAACAATGGTTTAGTTCCATCAAGACATGAAACTAAACAAGTCTTGAGTTATTGATTCCTCAGGTCCCAGACTAATTAAATTTCAAGTCTTTAAATTCAATAAACCCAATAATAAATCAAAAACATACTAACATAAACCCCGTTGGTGTCTCTGTCTATTAAACTTTCTATAAATAGATTCGAATTGAGAAATTTCTTCAACGGGAAAGTTTGAAACTACTATTTCTGGAATCATGAAAACATAGTCGAGTGTTTATAATACAAAACTTACAGATGAAGAATACGAAGTGGAAGTGGAGGTGGAGGCGTTGCACAGTAAAACGACGACGTAGAGCACAGAGAGTAGTATCCCTCTTCTCAGGTTCGGATAAAGATTCATCACTTACTGTTTTGCTTCTCAGAAACGAAGAAATCTAGATCCAGTTTCCAGGAAAGTTAAATCAATCGATACTCAGAACACTCTACTTCTCCTTCTTCAACGTGTACGTTCTTCTTTAGTTGTTAGAGGATTGGGGATGTGAAAGCTTTCTTTCTTTCCTCAATTTTCCAGAAACGGTTTACAGAGAGAGAGAGAGAGAGAGAGAGGGAGCGCGTGGGTGCGCCTCACAAGGACAACTGTTCATTAACTTTGATGTCTTGTCTCTCCATGGGTCCCCTTGTCTTCATTTCCCATAACCATTTTTCACTTTTATTATTCTCGTGACACACTATAACGGTAAAATTACTTCAATTATTTTCGTTGACTCATGAATGTTGCATAATCACACAAATTATATAACGTGTAGTTCTCTAAATTAATTGAAACTTTCTAACATTCCACTTTAATGTTTATTGAAAACAATTTTAATATGGGATAATATATCTTATCTCAGAAAGCAAGTATATATATATATATATATATATCAGAATAAACATTAATCAAAGAATTTAACTGAATTTGACTTTCTATATTATTATACTGTTGTAATCAATCAATCCTTTTCAATTCATTTCCGTTTTTTTTTCTAAAATAAAAAAACATTCAATGACTGTGATTAGTGTAGATTGACATTTATTTTTTATTTATTTTTTAGGACTATAAATAAATTGAGGTCTAATTACTCTGTTCTATCAAATTTAAATTGTTATTCCTTAGCACTAAGTCGCTTTGGCCGAGTGGTTAAGGCGTGTGCCTGCTAAGTACATGGGGTTTCCCCGCGAGAGTTCGAATCTCTCAGGCGACGTTTACTTTTTAAATTTTGTTTCCAAGTGGAACCGAACTAATATAGAGTCATCGACAGTCGACACTGCTTCGCGCGTGTTTTAACTGCTTAGCTGACTTTTACAAAGTTGTCCAAGATATAACGGTAACGGGTTCTAGAAACCCATCTAGAAGCCTAACAAAAGGCCCATATGCTAACTTTAATCGAAAGCCCATCTTCGTTAGAGAATTGATTTCACATGGGGTTGTCAATCTCGTCTATGGTTTGGTTTTCTATTATTATTCTTTTTCTAAAAGAGGTTTTCTATCATGTGATTTCACTGGTTTTGTAAAATTAAAACCAAACAAGATCATTTGTAGTTGAGTTTATTTCTATCTAGTTTTTCCAAAAAAAACTAAAACTTCACTTTGGTTTGGTTCAGACTTCAGACTGTAATTAACACCAAAGTTTTTTTTTTATCTCGCACGTGATTTTTACCAATCTTTTAAGACAAGGTTAACAAAAAAAAAAGACAAGATAAAGACTGTAACTAACACCAAAGTTTAGTTATCTCGCACGTGATTTTAACTCACGTTGTTACTACTACCAACAGTAGAATAAAACACGTATAATTAAAGAAATTTTTACCCTAATAGACACATTCTAAGTTGTCAATTACACTAAGAGACACATTGGACATAGAAGACACATTACCCTAGCAAAATTACCAACATAACCTCTAACTAAAAGACATCTATCTAGACAAATAAAATAAATTAAAAATCAAAATATAACATCACTTTATCTCTTTGGCATCTGTTCCTCTTTCAAACAAAATCCCTAATTTGAGAAAACTGTGATACTACGAAACTCTATCCCCTTTCTCTTGTGCGACAAATTTGTAATAAACTTTCGATGCCGCTCTAAATCTTCTTGATTCGTCTCTCTCGACATGGTATTACTGTATTCTACCTCTCGATTTCAGTATCTGTATCGTTCCTTGGCTCGACCGCCGCCGCGTAGTCTTCAAAGCTCTTGCTGATTAGTTCTTGATCTCGATCTCTGTTCTTCTCCGCCTCTTTTGATTCACAGACAAACTCCACATGGAAAGTTAGACCCCGTTTCTTAGATCAACTAGTTGACTCTGTTTTTTCGGCCAAACCCTATGAAAGTGACGGTGGCTCTCTTGGTCAATGTGTGCGTGGATATTGTTGATGTGGTCGGAAGAATTGTGGATGAGGATCTCGTAGTCAGTGGTTGTGTTGATGTTGTTGATGTGACCGGAAGAGTTGTGGATGGAGCTCTCGGTGGTGGATACGAAAGTGGTAATAGAGGGAGAGGAGATACTGGAGGTGGTGATTAATGGAGGTGATGATAGCTCTCTTGGTCAATGTGTGTGTGGATATTGTTGATGTGGTCGGAAGAGTTGTGGACGGGGCTCTCATGGTCAGTGGTTGTGTTGATGTTGTTGATGTCGTGACGTGTGGATGTGATTGGTGTGGACGGCAGTTGTGTGGACGTGGTGGTTGTGGACAGTTGTGTGGATGTGGTGGCTGTAGACATGAGAGTGGAAGGGGGGGGGGGGGGGGGGGAGGGTCAAGTGCGCAATAGGGTGGTCAGATGAGATATGAATAACAATAAAGATCTCACTTTTGTCTTCCATTTTTTGGGTATTTACGAGATTTTTATAAGATGAAAGTTTCTGCATTTTGTAAACGTTTGTATTTTTTCGTATTAAACAATTAGATTTTGTTCATATACATTTTTGTTTAGAAACTAAAAGAAAAATCTATCAGTGAAAGGGTTAAAGCCGTGTGGTTCACATGACATCACACTATTCTCATAAACAAAAACTATACGTTAAAGAACAACATTTATTAAAGCCAAAACTATACGCCTCTTCTGAGCCATTAGATCTTGTTTCACCAAAAAAATCAACGGTCCAAACAAGAGACCCTAAAACCTATATACCTACTTTTACTTTTTCACCTTTTGTATTTATTCCAACCAAGAGTGTTATCTAGTTTAGTTCCTTAAAGGGACCATTATCTTTCCTAACTCACGCGGAGGGCTTTAATGTCCAACAAAAAAACAGCTGTCCCAATATGTGCTCCATCTACACAATGTGTCTTCAAGCGTTAACAAAAGAGAGAAAGTGTCCCTCAGTGTAAACGTCTCATAATTAAAAATAATACATGACATGTGGTATACTGAAAATTCTGTATGAATGATAAGAAATATTTTTTTTCATTCCACATGAATAAAGCAAATTTTTAGTACACGCCTATGATTCCATAATCATTTGAAGTAAATTCAAGCTAAGAAAAAAATATACTAATCACCTTAAAGCACCAGTCCTGGATTCGAGA
Source organism: Brassica napus (assembly GCF_020379485.1). Taxonomy (NCBI): domain Eukaryota; kingdom Viridiplantae; phylum Streptophyta; class Magnoliopsida; order Brassicales; family Brassicaceae; genus Brassica; species Brassica napus. The sequence goes on along the minus strand of NC_063435.1, from coordinate 29,245,662 downwards.
ACTTGACCACCAGTTGGGGAAGTTAATAACTTAATATATATTCTATGTAAAATGTTGACTATATATTTCATCTTAAATGTTGGGTAAAACAGAATACAATATCTTTGGGTAAAAGAAATCCATATTAAAGAAAGACAATATTGTGTAAAAATCAAAGACCATACCAAATGTGTATATGATATAGTTCTTATACATGTCTACAGTTTTCTGATTCCATTCAAGTTATATGCAAAGATGTAATAATTGAAAATTTTGACTTTAAAAGTGACTGTATAGTAAAAACAGTGTGGTCAAAGATCAATGAGAGATAATTATTTAACCATCACTATTGATGGATTTTGAATATATATATTAAATCCATATTCTACTTAATGGTATGTTAATTTTAATTTACATTAAACTTATTTGGAGTATATTTTTAATTCGGTTTGAATTAGAAAAATATCTTATGGTTCGACGAATATTTATGCTAAATAAGAACAATATCACAATGCTAATTAATTTTGTATATTCTATCATATAATTTTATCATTTTATGCTTACAAAATACCACAAGATACTAATCCAAATATATTGAAATTCATGAAAAATATAAAATATTTGTAGATACATAATGGATTTGATACTGTTTTAAACTATTAGTCAAACTAAATTGGCTGTAACTATAATGGGGATAAAATGATAAAATTTTCAGAATTGGCTGTTTTAGATATTTGACTATTCAGATTCGAAAACCTAAAATACAATGAACAAAACTAACTAAATATCTTCCCACCAACAAAATTCAAACACATTTCCATAAATTTATCATTATGGAAACGTATGTAACCATGATAGTCAATTCACTTTCTATATTCTACTCTTTGATCTTCTTCTCCTATTATCACATTACCTAGTTACCCAAAGAGAAAAACACATATCTTCATTTCATCAATAAAAAGCTCCTTCCTCTAACTTGTATCCATCATTTTCCAATCTCTGGATGACATTATATTAAGAACAATTTAACTTTTTGAACAACACTCTGTTGTTATGGCGGAAAATCTAGAACTGAGTCTTTTATGTACAGAAACCATCAACGTTGGTGATGATGACATGATTTTTGGTCGTGAAGTTTCGAATTTTCAGATGGGTTTTCCATTAGAGAGCGAAGAGATTATCAGAGAGATGATGGAGAAGGAGAAGCAGCATTTGCCAAGTGATGATTACATCAGGAGACTCAGAAGTGGAGATATGGATTTCAATGCCAGAAGAAGAAAAGCCCTTAACTGGATTTTTAAGGTTTGATTTTTATTTTATTTATTGAATTTTTATCATCCCTTTGATGAATGATCTGGACATAGAGTGTGTTGGTATATATGAATATTAGGCTTATGCAGAGAGAGAGAGAGAGAGATGTTGCCTTAAATCTGTGAATATGATGTTTTTTTTTATCAACTGTGAATATGACGTTCATTTGACAAATATATTATATTAAATCTCAAGGCTGTAGATCTATAAAAGATAGAGATGGAGGAAAAATAGATAAAATTTTAATGCATCTCTTGTTCTTATTACAATAGGCTTGTGAGGTGCACCAGTTTGGACCATTGTGTATGTGCTTATCAGTTAACTACTTTGATCGATTCTTGTCGGTTCATGACCTCCCTGTAAGTTCACATTGATTCATGAACATGTTTTAGCCCTTCATCATCTAAAACTCCCACTTATGTTGCTTCTTGATATATGATTTTGTCTTGTAGTATGACAAAGCTTGGACAATGCAGTTGTTGGCTGTGGCTTGTTTATCATTGGCAGCCAAACTTGAAGAAACTTCTGTCCCAAGGTTATTGATTGATCTTCAGGTACGATCACTCTCTCACAAAAAAGATCGGTAAATCGTCTAATTTGTTAACGTCATTGATCGATTGAGGTTTTGGTCACATTCTGAATAGGTTGGACATCCTGAGTTTCTGTTTGTGGCTAAATCAATCCAAAGAATGGAACTTTTGGTGGTGAACAGATTGGAAGGGAGATTGAGAGCCATAACTCCTTGCTCATACATAAGTTATTTCCTGAGGAAGATGAGTAAAAGTGATCAAGAACCATCCAACACATTCATATCCATATCACTACAAGTGATAGCCAGCAAAGCCAAAGGTGAAAAAGGTCTATCACTTTTCTTTTTTTGTGCTTTTTGGGGTTAAAATGTTGGAGTATAATTGTGGGTTGTGTGAGTGAACAGGTATTGACTTTTTGGAGTTTAGACCTTCTGAAGTTGCTGCTGCAGTGGCACTTTATGTTTCTGGAGAACTGCACACAGTACAGTTTGACAACTCTTCCTTCTCTCCTCTTTTCTCACCACTTCAGAAGGTAAATCAAATTCCACTTTAACTCTCAAACTCATTTTCATTACTTCAATTTCAAGGAAATGTCAGTTGTGGAGAAGAATGAAATCATTAAAGATGATACATAAATATATGTGTGTGTGCATTAAGCCATTAACTGATGCATTGCATACACATGTGTTATTATATTTTATAAAAAGTTGTGGAAAAAAAAAGAGAAACTGGTTAGTGTGTCCGGATCCTTTGACTTCCAAAACTAGAGGAGCATATAGATCAAAGACCACTTTAAAGTCTATTATTCAATAGCTGGGTAAAAGCTGATAGGATCTTTATGTTTGTGTTTTGTGTTCAAGAGACAAAACTAAGTGTCAAGCTTTTAAACTTTGTTTTTGGTTTTTGAAAAATGCTTTTAAACTTTGTTGATTCTTTTATTAACTCTGTTTGCAGGAGAGAGTTAAGAAGATTGGGGGAATGATAGAGAGTGGTGGCTCAGGCTTATGTTCACAAACACCCAGTGGGGTTTTTGAAGTATCAGCTTCTTGTTTCAGCATTAAGACTCATGCTTCTTCTTATTAAGACTCATGATTCTTCTTCTTCTTCTTCTCATACCCATCTTTCCTAAATTTCTATGTTTCAGCAAAAACAAAAACGATCATCATTATTTTGTCTGAAGAGAGGTTGAGAAGGAAAAATATTACCAATAAAATTTTAAAATAAAATAACAAAATTTCCAGTTCCGATATTTTAATTTATCCTTAGTTTCGGTTATACCAAAAAGGGAATGTTTTTTCGTTTATTACTGTTAGTGATCATGTCGGTAGTATTGAGCATTAACAATAATAAGAGTTGACTTTTTTTTTTCGAGAAACTGTTCAACCTTCAAACAGAGTCATTACGTAAATAAGGCGCGCATTGTATTAGTGGGCTGATAATTAGGCCATTACCATATGTCTTTCGGCTTAGTTATAAGAGGTTATATGAAATTTGTTTTTTTAATAATTGTTAAAAGGTTTTAACTCCTATTGTTATTCTTTTTGGATTGTAACTTTTTAATTACAATCAACTGTTATTGATTAATAGATTCTGATACTCTTTTTAAATATATTATAATAATTATTTGGATAAACAAAACTCTCTATATTTAGTAAAATTTTATATTAATTCAAACAAAATGTTAGAAAATTTTAACAAAACTCTCAACTATAAAAAAATACTCCCACTAATACCCTTTTTGAAAAATTCCATTAATCCCCTAACATATTTAAGGGGTTTTTGAGCTCTTACCTTTACCAACAGAAGTCCAAAACCTATAATTGTTTATGAAAAGCATTTCACGATAAACAAGCAAAAATTATAAAATGATTGAAGACTGGCCTGGTCCATGTCCTCTAAACCTCTAGGTTCGGCAACTAAGAAATGTGGGCTAAGGCTATATTTATTAAAAATAATGGGCCATTGTCGTTCGGCACAACAGCGATTTTGCGATTATCAATTCATCAGACAAAACAATTGTGTTTGGAGACAATATGTAGTTTTTTTTTTCTTTGAGCAAAATGTAGATTTTGGTATACGAAGCGATTATCAGACAAAACAAATGTGAATGCGTATAGTTGTGGGTCAATTCCTACTCGAAGAGTAAATATATATACACACGCAAGAGATATCATACTTCTATGTGTGTCACAGTGTGTGTATGAAATTTGAAATGAAGAACTATTTGGACAGTGGACTAATATGTGCAGACAACAATACAAAACAGATAAACGTTTTATAATTCTTTTATTTGGACAGTAGACTAGGTGAAGACAACAATACAAAACAAATGAACTTTTATAATTCATTAATTAGGATTCGTCATAATGAGTCGTCATAGTCATTCAACTGTCCAAAACAAATACATATATAGTTATATACTATTCTCTTCGGTAAAAGTTGCTAAAAGTTATATAGCTTCCATACTTTTTTCAACCTTTGCTTTCTCTTTTACGCATAATTAAAGAGAAAATGTTTTTCCTTTTGTAAGTAATAATATTGTGTTTAAGTTATCATTTGAGTTATGGTTATTAAGTGACTAAATTAACTATATACATTGCCAAAAAATCACTGATATATATTATTTCTAGGAGTAAGTGGAAAATGTATTCATTGCACGTGAAGCATCATTAGTTTCCCAAATTAGGGCAATGTATTTGAAGCTAAGAGTATGGGAATGTCGTGTAATTTAAAGGATAAAGAAAAGTCTAGCCCTAGCTGCTACTATATACTTATATGTTTTACGCAATTTAATCGAATTTGTTTGTTTTTCTATTTAATATAATAATATTATTTGGTTCCAAACTTAGCTTGAAAGGGTGGTGATAAAACCTTGCTTGTGGGTCACATTTAGAACCCCTAAAAGAATCATAACAACACTAAATATTCCACATTAAGAATGATGATGATGATCAATTGATAATTTTCTTGCATGTATGGTACATAATATACACAATGAACCACACCAAAGTGGTTTAGTGATAGGCGGACTTCAAATAAACTCGATTTAGTGATAGGCGGATTTTAAAGAAATTCGAGTTTGAATCAATTCTTCTACACTAAACTCGTGTGGTCATAATCATGTTGCCTTCATTTGAATATTTGGAGAGAAAAATCATTTGTAAATTGATTTTTTTTTTTTTGAAAATTAATGTGGATCTTTATATGAGTTCGGAATACCCCAAATTAAACAAAAAGAAACACATCGATAGGTCGTTGTCCGAAAGGTATCTGCGTATTGACTGCAACCACGGTAAGAAAATCGTGTTTGAGAACATATATTTTTCTGATCAAACACTTCACATCAATAATTCAATTTAGTTTTACAACATAATAAAGCCAAAATAATTGCACAAAAATCTGCGTTGCACTACTTTCTATGAAATTTATTACATAACCAGACTCCAACGTAGGGTCCGATCGTTTCTCATTACTGCAGCAGCCTAGTTAAACTTTTCTTACAGCTGAATAATTTTTTTCGAACATACAACTTATAAGTTCCCCGGCCATAATTTCTTTATTTTTAGTTCATTCATGGATATATGGAAAAATGGAAATTCCTCTACCAAAATTAAGCTTTCTGGTAAACTAGGAAGTTTTAGTAATATCTAAAGCAAATAATTGTGAACTGAATAGACAGTAGCTATATATTAAGAAAACAGTTAGAAGACTTGTTTTTTTTCATACTCATTGGAAAAACTAAATACTCTTAAGATAATTTTCATGTTCCGAGAAAATAAACAATTGAGAGAAGGATAAGAAAAAGGAGAAACACATTTAGTTAGGTTTTGAATTATAGTCAAAGCCACGTAATATCGAGTGAAAATAGTTGATTAGCAAACGTTGGTTGCACATTATTCCTTAACATGTACTGATGAAACTCGATCAAGTCACGCGTTTGAAATTCGTGAAAACAAAATTTTGGACCCAACAAGAAACAAAGAGAAAAAGGACAGAGGACCACAAAGTCATCTCCACACTTGGAGTGTGCAGCTTTAATTTAGACAAGAAAGCGTAGAGATTGCCTTATCAAGCAAAAGCATCTCTCTCTCTCTCTCTCTCTCTCTCTCTCTCTCTCTCTCTCTCTCTCTCTCTCTCTCTCTCTCTCTCTCTCTCTCTCTCTCTCTCTCTCTCTCTCTCTCTCTCTCTCTCTCTCTCTCTCTCTCTCTCTCTCTCTCTCTCTCTCTCTCTCTCATGTGTGTGTATATTTTTTCATTTGTCTCTCTTTCTATTCTATTGTTTCGTAAAAAGGAAAGAGAGAGAAAAGATGGAGAGGTTGAGACATGAAAGGCTAAATCTAGAAGTGGCCGTGACATGGGGACTCGAATCTTATCTGCCTCTTCTATCCTTTTTCAATCATTTTGGTTCCCTCTCTCTGTATATTTCATTGCGTCATCACTCAGAAACCCTAATTTTCATTAATCTTTCCGTTGGTACATGAGTTTTTTACCACCCGATTTCAAATAAATTTATAGTAGGCCGAAGCACTTACTTTAACTTGTTCAGTTGACGTTATTACTACTAAAGCTTTGGGGAAGAAAAAATACTCCCTCTGCTCACCAAAGTAAGATTTTTTTAGATTTTTTTTTGTTCGATAAATTTTTTATATTGTTAAGGTGTTTTTTTTATATATTTGAGAAACATTAATTGGGAATATTTGAACTGATTAAATTTTACTGGTGAAAAATTATTGAAAAGTGTATAATAAAATAAAAAATAAATTAAATTATAAACATTTATTAAATTCTTAATAAGCGTGAATACTTTATAAAATCTTATTTTTGGAAACGAGGGAGTACATTACTAAACATATTGATCCAATGGAAAGGTATATCCTTGATTATAGTGATTAGTACTCCCTCCGTTTTTTAATATAAGTCGTTTTACAGCTATGCACGTAGATTAAGAAAACCATTAATTTCTTATATTTTCTAAACAAAAACATCATTAATTATTTACCTAACCACAATTCAACCAATAGAAAAATAGAAGATATATTACTATTGGTCATACAACATTAATTATTAATAAATTTTACATAGAAAACCGAAAACGACATATAATTTGGAACAAAAAAGTTTCTCTAAAACGACTTATAATAAAAAACGGAGGGAGTATGAAACGGGAAAAACTAAATAAGAATGATTAATGCACTTGAGAAAAAAATAAAGAATTGATTCCAGGTCAGAATGAGAGTCTAGGGATTTGGAAGAACATCATTAATATAGTTATGTATGCATGCGTGCCCATATGTCTTATACTCCTCTTCTCCTTCATGCTTCCAAAGAGCCCACATGTCGCATTCCCCAGATCTTCAAAGAACAATGTTACTTCTTCCGTTTTTTAATATAAGTTGTTTTAGAACTGTGCATATAGATTAAGAAATTATTAATTATTTACTTAATCACAAATCAACCAATAATAAAATAGAAAGATATTATCGTTGGGCATATGACATTAAATGCTAGCAATAAATTTTACATAGAAAACCGAAAACGTCATATAATTTGAACATAAAAATTTCTCTAAAATGACTTAAATAAAAAAACGGAGGGAGTATATAAATACACACTTATACACACATATAGTGGAAAGACGAAGCTGGCTTTGGATGCATCGACATAATTCGTTTTTTTTGTCTAAGCTAATTCCTTGGAATTAGAATACTATTGCAGCAGCTATCAGATGTTACTTCATCTTTTTTTTCATTTCTAAGGGGGAACAGATGAATGATTCTTAAGTTGAACAATATATATTTATACTGATTGGTTACTGAATAGTCCACGTCTATATCTTAGCAACTGAACTAAATTTTTAAAGCAGAAATCTCCATCCCAAGGAGATTCCGACCGATCCACATATGAGTCCTACTACACTCATTGGACAACTAAATGAAACGTGTATATAGAAACACACGAAAACATAACATTATTAATAAACATATGTAGTATACTATGTGTACGATAAATATATTACTCTTTCGGTTCCACAATGTAATGATGTTTTAGAGAAATTTTTATGTTTCAAAATATATAATGTTTTGATACTTTTAAAATATTTTAATTTTATTAAAAATTGGTTAAACAATATCATTTTACACATTATCTATGATTGATTAACTTATTTTAATTTATATTATCATAATATTATTTTGTAGAAAAGTAAGTTTCTTAATTGTTGTGCATTCAAACAAAATATGTATTTTATTATGGAACCGAAGGAGTAACTCTTAAGACACCTAGATAACTCAAGAAACAAGGACGCTATCAAATCGGCAAATGTTTGTGTGTGCGCGTTGAAAATGGTGGTCAGGGAATCATGAAAACACTGTCAAACACCAAGAACTTAAGAAACAAGAACAATGTCAACCAGTGCAAAAGAACCATTCATCAAAAGGATATACACACAAATGCACATGAAAACATTAATCATATGCTATCTACTACACAACTGCACACAAAAAACACACACACACGTACGAATCCGTATAAATTCCTAGACAAAATACTTGATAGATTTAAACACTTACGGACACATATGATGCTAATTACTAAAGACCCACTAATAATTAAATAGCTATGCAAATCAAGTGTTTAATAAGATATTTTAGAAGTTCAAAATGAAAAACGTAATTAACCAGAAAGATCATCAGCAACAACATCAACATGAAAATACCAAAATGAGTACATAAATTAAAAAATAAAATCTTCTCAAATATTTTAAGTAATTAATCAGCTAACTTAAAACCCTAGTAGTGATCAAGAAACTCATGCATGATTCATGGTTGGTCTCGTTCATGATGAAACGACGAAGACTGTGGAGGAAGAGTTGGATTCTGATGATGATGAAGTGGTGGCGACGACGACTTACCAAGAGTGTGTTTGTTGTTATGTAACCAAACCTTAAGAACTTGTCTCGGAACACCAGTCTCTTGGCAAAACCTTTGAATCACTTCATCATCTTGTCTCTGAATCCTCCATCCAATCCTCTCAGCTAAACCTAACATCCTCTCCTTCTGCTCTGCCGTGAATTTAGTTCTAAACCTCTTCCTAATCCCTCCTGCCTCCGCTGAAGAAGTCTCCATTCGATCTTCTGACCTCTCTCTTTGAGGAAGAGCGAGCTGGAGGGGAGGAGCTTGTGACGGTGGTGGTCGGTAACTCACAGGAGCTGGAAGACGGTAGAATCCCGGAGGAGGAGGATGATGCTGCTGTTGCGGCGGCGCGTGGTGGTGGTGGAAGTAAAGTGATTCCTTGCGGTGGAAGTTACGGTGACAGCCACAAGCGGCGCATTTTAGGGCTTCGATGGTACCTTCGATTCCAGCCGGCATAAACTCGCCACAGCCATCCACCGCGTGTCCTCCTATGTTCACCGCTTGGTTCTTGAGACACTCACGGAATCTAAACCTGCCTCCCCCTCCGAGGGAAGAACCGCCGTGAACCACCATAAATCCTCCTTCGCCGGTTGAGGTTGTTCCGGCGGTGTCAGGACTTTCAGTGGAGGCCTTGAGGACGCGGGAGGGTGGAGGAAGAGGAGGAGGAGAGTCGTAAAGGGCGTCTTCTTCTTCTTCCTCGTGAAGATTAATTTCTTCTTCAAAGTCCATTAAAGCAAGTGGAGATGGTTAAGAAACTAAGTCGTTTTCTGAGAGATGAAGATTAAGAAGAAGAAGAAATGACAAGAGAATGTGGACATCAAAGGGTTTATCTTCTCACTCTCTCTCTCTCTAGATTTGGGATTTGATAAAGGGTTTATTTTATTTTTTTGCTACTATACATATTCTTGGTTATTGGAAATCGGAATCTAATAAATTTATCCTCTACCACACTTTGTAACGCTTTCTTTTATCTCTCTACATTGTTTTTTTTTTCTTTTCTAATTTTATACTGTATTTAATTTAAATATAGTTGGGTTGAAACTAGACTTGAGATTTTTATTCGAGATCTGGATTCGATCCGAGATTTGATCCAAAAATCCGGATATCCAGAGGGACCGAATCCGGATTCGGATAGTGAAATGTTGGATCCGTCAAAGCCGGATCCAGATATCTTATTTTTTTAGTCTGAATATCTAGATACGTAAGTTTTATTAATAACTATTTCAAAATAGTAATATCTATATATAAAAACTAACTTTATTTAATATATATATTTTTTTTATAAAAGTATATGTAAATTTTGTAATATTATACATAGAAATAATTAAAAAAAAATTATATTTTTTATTTTTAAATCATTTTTTATTTATTTTAAGGATTCAAATCCGGATCCGAATATCCGTCTGATATTATAATTTTTAGAAGGATATCCGACGCCCGGATATCCGAAAACCTTAGATTCGGATAAATATAGTAAAATTATGGATCCGCCGGATAAGGATCCGGATCTGGATACTTTAAAATTGTCCGGATACCCTATCCGTTCCAGGCCTAGTTGAAACAATGTATTTTGTCACCTAAGTAGAACCAATATATTTATTAATTGATCATTACCACTACTTTATAATGTACTTGGTTTTTTCTCAACTAAGTAGTAAAACCAATTAATGTGCTTATTAATTGCTTATTACAACTATTTCATTTTGTACTATTTGAAAATAAATCTAATCATGAATATGAATTATAAAGATGGATTGGAAACATTTTAGTCCAGTGAAATGCTGACTGAACTGATTTTTAATTGCCATTATACTATGTAAAATATGTTTTTTTTTGTTTAAGAATCAAATTGAGGAACAAGCATAATTTAGTCACTTGTGGTTTGAAGGTTTTCTGAGTAGCTTCTAATGATGGTATTGTTTATGTTTTACAGTTTTTTTTCTAAAGAAAGAAAGCTGAAAATAGAAAAAAAAAATGAAATAAGCAGCTTCTTTGTTTTGGGATTGTAATAAGCTTATCTGTTTTCTTGCAGTGCCGGTTCTAGGGGGTGGAAAATATGGCATATGCCATGAGTCCATCTTAAAATTAACTAAATTTAGTGATAAAAGGGTTCGTATTTATGTTTGTTTAGGTCTAAAATATTATGCTTAACTAATTGTAATACATAAACAAAATTTGTCCAAGGGTCCAATATAGTTTTAAGCCGGCACAAGTTGACAGAAAATACAATAGTGTAGTGTATGGTTTTAAAATTAAAGCAAAGGATAGTATTAGAGATAAAAAAAATTTGGGAAACTAAAAAGGAATATAATAAAAATGTGATAATTATTTTTGTCGATATGCCAATAGTATAGATGAATGCATTGATTCTTCTGTGATAAAGTGATGGGCGCAGTCTAATCACATCAAAATCTGTAATGCCCTTAATAATTTCAAGGTCTGATTTTTTGTTGACAACTTTTCAGAATTATTACTAAATAATTCATTTTATTAAATTAATTTTATATGTCTTTTTTTTGCTAAAGATAATTATTATATGTCAGCAAATAAAACAATGTTTTTTTTTTTGAACTGGAATAAAACAATGTTTACATTTAAGTATGTGTAGATGTTTTGCAAAAGTTGAAAGAAGAAACGTTTGAGGTGATCATTTATTATACTAAACATTCTGACAAGTAGTAATACTCATATAAATTGTTTTTAGTGACTAGTCTTTGGTAAATTGCATCATGAATTTACATAGTTCGTAAGTAAAACTTTGATATTCGGAACAAAAATACAAATATAAAGACCGGGTCTGATGATTGTAAGAAAATGAGGAAAGTGGATACTGAAAGACGTTTGAGATGACGAGTTGATATGTACATGTCAGCTGGCGGGAAACAGCTTTCCTACATGGAGACACACAGAGGATTGGTCTCCGTTTATTAACAAACACACAACAATATTTTCAAATTTAAAACATGATGGATGGAAATGACATACTCTTTAGAACATTACATAAACACACAAGAACATAACATAAGCCGTGCGCGCACCAGAACTATAAAACTAAAAGAGACAGAATAATGTTATCAAACAAGCATAGACTAGCTAAACCAAACAAGCGATCCGAGATATAAGCAAAACGAATCAGTCAAAGCTCTGCGAGCGTGGGAATAAAACTTTATTAGGATTTAATATTTATATAGTTCTGAATTGTCACAACCCATAGATCTAATATCTATTACCTCTCTAGCCCAAAATTCTCATTTTAAAAGTTATGTTGGTAATTCCATATGTATAGTAATTGTATACATTATATAATGTTTCTTATACAGGAAAAATGTGAAAAGAATTTAGACCCTTTTTTTTTTGTAAAGACTAAAAAGCAACCGACAGAGCTAAGATAATAGGGCATAAGAGTAGATTGAGAAAGAAGTAAAACACTGGCTACAAGTGGAACATATAGATTATCATGAGAATCCATTTGACCATTTAATGCTTCATCAAAAAGAACAATAATTGAACTCTTCTTCTTTAGTGCACCGCAACGTCCATTTTTTTTTCTCCCATCAATTTTCTTAAACAAAATTAAAATATAGGAAATTTAAATAAAATAGAATACATTCTTACTAACAAAAATATTATTACGTATTTGATTGGATATGTATTGCTACAAAAAAAAAAGAAGAAAAATTACCTCAAATATGAATAGCTAGACTAACCCTTCATAATTTTTATTACTCAATAACCCCTATTTATGACTTAGTTAACATCCCAGTTATCTTTTTACAGTTAATCTCGTTGTAGTTGTTTTCTAATCACACTTTACCGAAAATTGATCATAAAATTGATCAGGCTACTTTTATTAATTTTAATAGCTGAAATTGTTGTACAATATTACAACTGTCTTATTCTTTTAATCTATATCTACATGCACACAAAAGCTAAGAGAAACACCTCAAAAAGATATAGTTATAAGATCATCTAATCCAACTGAAACCTTTTTAGAGCTCTCAATCACATCAAGCTTCTTACAGAAGACGGTTCATCAGAAAGCATCTTCCTAATCCTTTGGAAGAAGCTCAACACTGTCTCCTCAGCTTCAGCTTCTGCAGAAGACAGAATGTGAAGCTCACAAAATCAAAACAAGAAAGAGACAGATCTTAAGTTCTTCTTCACTAACCAAGTTTAGGTATAGTGTGTCCACTTGTATGACGGATCACCACCGGCTCTACAAATGATTCCACAAGAACTTCACCTTCTGTTTTCAGAAAATCCCTCTCCCCTGCAACCATTATACAGAATTACAGACTCTGCACTCTCATCATTTAAGGTTACAGACATTACAGGACAAGTATCTCCCATGTCATATTATTACCTATGAAGTGGAGTGAGGGGCAACGAACAGGAGATGAGAATGCACCAACCGCAGCTTCAGGCTGCCCAAACCTCAACCCAGGAATCTTTCCTCCGGATATTAACACCAAGAACTTGACCTTTGGCACTTTAGTTAGAGCCTTTCCCTACAAAAGAAAAACAAAAAACAATTCTAACAACATGTTTCACTCTTCAAAAGCTCGTCTCAGATTCAATCTCACCGTTCCCAACCTCAAACACTTACATAAAAAAAACAAAACAAACTATTCTAAGCAGGGCCGAATCTGAAATTTTGGGGACTATAAATATTATTTTTAAAAATAATTTTTAAAAATCATAGTTTCAGGGCTTTTATCTATTTAAAATTTTCCAAAATTTTTGGAGACCAAAGCCAATGTTTCATCAGAACCTGGATCCTAATTGCTTATATACTACCTGTTCTTGCATTCCAGGAAGAGTAGCAGATAGAAAAGCCCCCTACAAGAATCAAAACAGAGCAAAATGAATCAACAGCACACAAAAGACTCAGTAGTATCAAAACCAACCTGAGAGAAACCAAGAAGACCATCAAAAGGTCCATGCTTTATCATGTAATCCTCAACATAATCCAAACACTCTTCAAAGTTCCTGTATTCTCTAAAACCCTATGCACAAACACTTTAAAAGTCAACCCTTTTTGTTTTTTTGAATAAACATTAAAAAGTCAAGACCGGGAGCTTGTGGTCAAGTGGTAAGGGGAAGGGCTTGGGATGTCACCACATTTCAAGTTCGATCCACCTACCATGCGAAACTAAGTCATATTTTCCTGGTCACCTACACGGATATGGGCTATTGCATTTCGGCCCATTTGAATACCCGGGAGAGGGTCTATCCGTGGGCTGCACCTCCCACCCGGGGGTTAGGTCTGTGTCTTTAATAGACCCGGGTTTAACCCTTTTTTCTTCAAAAAAAAAAAAAAACATTAAAAAGTCAACCCTTTATATATACTCTCTGACCTTGCTAGCTTGGTACCACTCGTAGTACGGCGGGTCATAGAACCGCTCGATGTCCGATTTTCCGGTGGCGGGAAACGGACCGTCGAGGAAATCGAGGTCGAGGTTTCGGAGGACCGTGTCGGGCCATTTAGATGTAATAAGCGAACGGAGAATGAGACCGCTTGTTCTGAACCCGTGGAGGCAGAGGATTCTTGGGTTCCTCTGTTTGGTTTCGGACGACATCGCCGTGGTGATCTTGAAGGCTAGTCTCGGCGGTCGTGATACGGATGCTGTTTGGCAGCAGGGATAAGAATGACTCAGCATTTTGGACAAAAGTGTTGTGGAGTTTGCATGAGCTGTTAGATTTAGATCCATATTTAACTGTCACGTGGCACCTTCGTTTTTTATTATTAATGTTTGTACATTAAATTGTGTAAATTTCTAATCTTGGAGAAAAAACAATTTTGTTAGTAAATCACACACATTAATATGTTAGTATGACTTGCTGATGCTGTTCAGAGCAACCTCAATGCAGGTGATTGATGCAAGTGCTTAGTGTAAGCTCCACAAAAAAACTCAAAAAACAGTTATTTAGAGTACCATTAATCCTAGCATTCCTTTTTTTTTGGATGCTTTTTTTTTTTTTTTTTTTCTGATTAAGAAAAAATTAAAAAAAAATAAACCAATCGCGGACCGTCACGTGTCAGTGGAACCCGTGAACAGTGCAAGCAACAGGTACTTGTGATGTCTAATCAAGCACTCGTTCTTCTTCTTCTTCTTCTTCCTTTTTTCTTAATAAAAAAAAATCTAAGCACTCCTTAACTGTCACGTGGAATATGGTGCTTTTATAGCACCCAAATAAGCACTGATTTAAGTGGGTTGTTTGCACTATTCGTAGACCCTACTGACACGTAACAGTCTGCAATTGGTTCGTTTTTAATTTTTTTAACAGATAAAAAAATAAAAAATAAAAAAATAAGCAACCCAAATAGGTTTTATGGATTAAAGATGCTCTTAGAGCCCCACATTTACTAGTTTTAGGCCATCATTAACCAATGAAGCTTAACCATGAGAGCTTAAAAAATAAAAATAAAATAGTGGGTGGGTCCCACTATTTTCGAAAATTGGGTGGCTTATGCTGCCTAAATAAGCAGCAATTTTGGAAGGTTTTTCAACTGTTTGCGGGCTCTACTGACACGTGGCGGTCCACGATTAGTGGATTTTAAATTTTTTTTTTTTAATCAGAGAAAAAAAAAGAACAAAAAAAAATAAGCACCCTAAATGGGGTGTTGGGTTAATGCTGCACTTAGTTTGGCAAAATTTGCGGGCGCAGATAGCACAAGCACGTGTTACCAAATGGTCCAAAACAATAGAATGAAGATTTCTTGAAACATTTCAGCATAATTTTCTTATCTATGTATTGTCTTTGTAAACATTTTGTCAGCAAAACCCAATAAGTCGTTACACAATTTATCTAGAACCGGTTCAAGTATCATAGAAGCCCTAAGCAGTTAGCGAGTTACTGCACAAGACTGGTAGTTTTATTTTACAAGCTATTACTATAAGATAAGAGTTTAGTAACCGATTACGTTAGGTTTTTCATCCAACATTTCTTTTGTCTTCTAACGTTACCCATGTCTTAACTTCGAAACCAAACACCAAAAATCTTCAACCAAATATCTACGTTGCCAAGAAAAGTCGCTCAATGCCTCCTTACACTTTTCAAGCCTCACCAAAACCGGAACCATCACGTCAAGTCTAGCTTCTCTCACGTTCAGTTCTTCAAACCTTATCTTGATCATTCTCATGACCGAGAAGCAGTCTTGTACCATTAGTTCTATCATCTTAATAACGATCTTGTTTGATTTCGACGCCGTAGTTTCTGGCCGGGCACTAATGTTTTCGAACAGAGCCACTAAGAAACCGATTTGTTTGAAAATACAATCGGTTGTGTAAGACGATACTCGTTGAATCTCCAAACGCTTATCTTCTGAACTTTCTTTTATGCTTGGAATAACACCTAGAGCCTCCGCAATGTGAAAGTGACAATCTAGATATTGTTTGTACCTAGTCAAAAGAACAATTCTTGATAATCTTAAGACTACATTTATATTTTAAAAAAAATCTTAAGACTATATTTGGTTATTACTAAGACCACATTTTTCCCTATACGACCTTTCAATGATTTTTGTCAATATCTATATCAATTTTTCTATTCTCAACCAAAAGTATATTAACCTCAGTACATATATGATCTTACCATTGAACCCATGGATACAACTCTCTAGTAAAACGAGATGAATCCACGTTCAGAACATTCAATTTTAAATGTCGACCTCCTTCGTTATATATCAAACTACGATTAGTCACACGAACACTACCTTCTCCTTTATCTCCATTTTCTGATTTAGACATCATATGGAGAAGAATGAGACATTTAGCAGCCACGCACACGTCCGTCGTCAAACGCAGCCTCTCCACCACCGCAGCGATGGTCTCGGGACCGTAACGCGTGTCAACAGTCGATTGGAGGAGATTAACGTATTTGTCGGAAGGTGGTTTGTGTGAGGTATGAGTCGTGGCTTTCAAAAGAGCCAAGTCAATGGTTTTGGCGTTCTCGGAGCTACACAAATGAACCACGTTGAGTTTCATTTGCGAGGCTTCGTCTTTTAATATGCCACTCAAGGTTGTGAATTTTCCCATTTGATCAAATTTTGTTTTATATCGAGTTTTATCTTTCTGAAATGTATGTATCTTGAGTAATGTGGGTTTGTGGTTTGTAACATTGCAAGGTTTCATTCAGTATTTATATATATTTTCTTGAATTAATTATAGAGTAAGATAGATTACATATTTTATTAGTACATATACTAGCTAGATAGATTTTCAGGGGGTTAGCGTGCGTTGGTGGCATAAACATGCGCATTAAAAGCTTTGATTAATGGAAACAAAGCCTATATTTTACACCATCAGGCACGTTAATTAATCAGATACTAACGTGCGTTGGTTGCATAACTTATCAAACTCTTGCATGCTTCCTAGCATAGACTGCACTGAATTTTAGTAGTATAAAAAGTTGAACGGCGAGCTGGGCTTTGTGGGCTTGTGTTAAGTGGCATCTTAACAGGCCTAACTGGGCTTTTCTTAGAGATTTTTTCCTAAATCCACATTAAAATTTTGGAACACGCGCCTAAATTGAAAAAAAAAACGCGCTAGAGGAAACTAATACGATTGGTTGATTTTCATATGACGCGGATCACTAAACTCAAAACAATCGTAGCCGTTGATAAGATGAAAGATCTAACGAACCAAAACAAACTCTTCTGTCTTCTTCCTCATCAACGCCTCACTATATAAACAAACTCTCATCGCTTAAACTTTTCTTCACTTCAATCATCTCCACACTCAACGAAATGGCTCGAACCAAGCAGACGGCGAGAAAATCCACCGGAGGGAAAGCACCGAGGAAGCAGCTCGCGACCAAGGCGGCGAGGAAATCGGCTCCGGCCACCGGAGGAGTGAAGAAGCCACACAGGTTCCGCCCCGGAACAGTGGCGCTTCGTGAGATCAGAAAGTACCAGAAGAGCACCTGATCCGCAAGCTCCCCTTCCAGCGCCTGGTTCGCGAGATCGCTCAGGATTTCAAAACCGATCTGCGGTTCCAGAGCAGCGCCGTGGCGGCGCTCCAGGAGGCGGCGGAGGCGTACTTGGTTGGTCTGTTCGAGGACACTAACCTCTGCGCGATCCACGCGAAGAGGGTGACGATCATGCCTAAGGATATCCAGCTCGCGAGGAGGATCAGAGGCGAGAGAGCTTGAGGATTTAGGATTTTGCGTTTAAGTTGTTCGACGATTTGCCTCAATGAATATTTCAATCTTTTAATCTTCGTTTCTCTTTATTTATATATATATTGTTTTTTTAAGTTTGATCTGAAGCGTAATAGTGTAAACGCACCAATCGAGTTGGTTATTATCAAGGGTTTGTTTTTTACATCATGAAGTTTTATGCCCACTACATCGTGTAAGAAACAGACAACAATACCTTGTGGCTTTCAGAGAAGAACAGTACTTAAGTGGTTGCAGATATTGTCGCTTAAGTTATAGAATGGACTATCTAACACCATCAGCTAGCGATGAAAACTACAAGAGAGATCCACTGAAAACGTAATCATTCAGGGCTTGGAAAGACTAATAACTATTTATTCAGACCAACCGTAGAAGACACTCTATAGGCTTACCTTAAGATGGTATGTTGTCTTGGTGTTTTTGGGTTTTGATGGGCTTTCAGTTTTCGTTTAGTTAAGTTCAGGTTTATTGGTCTGTTTGTGGGAGTCTATGACTCTATACTATTATTATGGTTGCATGTAACATTTATATATTTGGCGCATTAGACGGGATATGCTATTTCCTCTCTTCTTCTGTTCTTTTTTTTTTTTTCTGTCAAGATTTTTATATAGATTAATGATACCGGGCCAAGCCCAAATTACAAAATCCGAAGCCCAAACACTTAAACAAAAGGCACGAAGCCCAAAAGCCAAACCAACTACAGTCTAACCGCTATAAACGGACCGCGGCCCAAACCAATCAAGCCCAAACCGACGTCGGCTGGATCAAACGCGTCGAGGAGACTGGCTGCTGAACACGTGGAAGCATCTGCGCCATCGGATCGACACGCGTCGCACACCGTCTCTACCTGACCGTCTCTGCCTCGGGACGCCGTCGGAGCTATCAAACCATGCTTCGTTTCGCCGGATCTCATACCCCGCAACAAAACACCTTCCTTCCCGGTGGTCCTCCACCGAAAGCGTCATCGGACAAACCGCGCTCTCATCCGGACCACCCACTCTTCTCACACCACACCCTCAGCTAACTTCTCTTGTCGGCGGTCTCATAGACGGAGAGCTTCATCTTCTCCTAAGATCTCATCCGCACTATCTCGATTCCACCCGAGCCGACAAGAACAAAACCCTAACCGAACTTTCACCGCTAACACCCAAATTTTCTACGGGTACCAAACCGGCAGCATGGAGCTACTGTAGCCTCCACCCTCCGGAGACAAGACGGCGACGACGGAGCTAGGTAAGCCTCCCCCTCCCGAAGACAGAACCGACGGCGGCGGAGCAAAAAGAGCCTCCACCTTTCGGAATCGAACCTTGATCTAAACGAGCCGCCTCTCCTCCATCGAGAACCTTCCCACTACCGCGTCCTAACTCCACACAAACGACCACCATGCACCATGGATTAGGCCGGAGCCAGAGGTCGGACAAGGCGAAAATGGGGGGGGATACGAAGGAGATGCCTTAAGAAAGCTTTTATACGACAGAACCGCGGTTCCGGCGACGGCACGCGCGCAGACGCGCCGGCCGCTCACCGGAACCACAAGGAGATCTACTTTTCTTCTCTCTCTTCTCTCTCAGATTAATATTGGAACCACAATGATTTTTGACAAATAAACACTTTACCTTTTTTCTCTTCTTCTGTTCACTTGAATCATTTATACTTTTATTAAAATTGGAACACCAGAAAAAATCAGAATGCTTAGTTATTGAGATCTTTAGAGAAGAGATATTATTTTCCAGAAATAGTCCTTCAACATATTTGGTTGAATATGACGTAAACACTATCTCATCTTTATGGGTTGGGGGCTTTGGGGCATGTGCAATTCAATTTGAGTAAAGATCCATAAACAGTCGACTTATGTATTGTATTGCATAGGAAAATAATTTAAACCTGGAAAAGTAAGGGTGCACACTAGCTGCTGTGTACCCTATGAACTAACAAACATTTGATTTTCTACATACACACTTTTTAACTTTTAATTTAATTGTGGGTGCACATGCCCCCACACCTTTTAACCTGGCTTTGCCATTGATTGTAATTGTCGTTGGAGGTTGAAAAAGGGTTCTTAAACGTGGTTCATTAATCCTAATGTTGATTAATAAAGGCTGATTTGAGTTAATTGCGTTGTTGTTTCGTACTTGTTTGTACGATAGCGTGTTTTTTTTTTTGAAATTACGATAGCGTGGTTTTAGATGACAAGAACAAACGATAAATTGCCACAACGATAATAAAATCCAAAACAGGCTCTTGGACTGCCGAATAAATTTGGGACAAATGATATATTGTCTTTTCATTTGTCACTTCTTTTGTAATATCCATATTTTTAAAAGTTTAATGTTTTGATCCAAAAAAAAAGTTTAATGCTTTCGAGTGGAAAGAACCAAATCGCAAAACAACAATGCATTCTCCAACATCCGTCGGTGTTACAAAAGAAAAAAAAGAAGATGCAAGTGCTCGAAAAGCGAAGATAAACTCTTGAAACAAGAGTTAAAAGTAAACATGTCAAGTGTCAGTCGTCAGGTGACTCATTTACCTGATTGACGTCAGTTCGACTTCTTAAGTCCAGTGATTATATGATCAATTCCTATGTTTATCTAATCAAACATCTCACACTGGCATATATATACCAGGGCTAAATCTTCTGAGGTTAATTGAGTAATAAATATTTTAGTCAATTTTAATATAACTTTTTTGATAATTTGAGTTATAAAAATATGTATACTATTTTCTCTTTAATTTAGAAGCAAAAGCAAATGTTTTCTTGACTGGTTTTCACCTATAGCATTCCAGAGAATTTGATATTCTTACTTAGACAACATAATTTTAAAAAAGAATCACATATGGTGGTTCGTATATTGTCCAAATTTGGTGGGAACCATGTGGAATATATAAGGCCAATGATGGGTGACGGAATGGGTAACAAGTTTAGCCCTTATGATCAATCCTTGTCGATGGTCGAATAGACGGGTAATTTGGCTTTGTCGCTTATTTAGAAGTTTATGTTTGTCCACTTAGGGTTCGTCTCAAAATTGAGTTAAATTACCACACATAGCAGGATGACATATCACAAATTTTAATTCCCTCATTGGTGAATCTTATATCAATTTGTAGGAGGAATACTCCGGTATAAGAGCTAGCAAGTCTTCAATTTGATATCAATATATGAAGATGTTATATTGGCAATAGTCATGTTATATAGTAGGTTTTGGAAATGGAGTTTATATTGGTAATAGCCGTATTAGTAGGTCTTGAATAGTAACATAAATCAAGCGGATAGGTAAACACACGAAATTAAAATAAAAGAACTCTAACAAAAGTGTCGATCCGATTCATATATGAGAAACTTATTGATTGTCGTTTACTAAATTATTAGCAATATTATTGTTTTAAGTATGCACGAGCATAAACATTAGATAGACAAAACTACAGATTAAAACTTTCTTAATACTTAAATAAGGTAAAATGACGAGTGAAAATCCAATGATTGGATACATGATCGTACGGAAGTTTCCTAGGCCTCCGTCTCATTGTTTTTCTAGCCTTTAAATGATCCAAATGAGTCAACATATTCAACCGCATGAATTTTAAAATTTCAAAACTATATATAACAATAAATTTATTAATCATGCATGAGAAGAATATTACTAAACATTCATATATTACGTAGCTGCATGAATTTAATTTTTTAGAACTATATATAACATTAAATTCATTAATCATGTGACAAAATAATAGTATTCGTATATTATATTTTGCAAATTGATAGATAATATATCAAGTAGAGCCAACATTTCTGAAACTTTCCATTACAAGTTTATAACTAACAGTCTCATTCTACAATCAAACCTATATACTTTAAGAAATATTTACGTCTCTATAATACTTTAGTTGTTAAAGCTCAGATATCAGTACACACGGATAAAACCATATGATATAAGTAATTGTCATTTTGACCAAAAAAAAAGTAATTGTCATTTATAATACTATAATAATCTTCTAAAGTGTGATAACGTCAATAATCTTAACAAAAGTACATATCACTTTCTTTTCACGACCATTTCTCTATATATATACCCCCATACCACCTAAACCAGAAGAAACATATATTATCATCATTTTCCCACAGCTTGAAAAAAAAATGTCCTTCATCACAAGCCCTCACTGCCGCCGCCTCGCGGCAACCACCACAACCGCAGGCGTAGACTGCCATAAACAAGTCCGTTCATGGCGGCTCCTTCGCACCATCGTCCAACTTCTCATCCCATCATGCTACTGCACACTCGTAGATCCAAATGATAATCAAGAAGACAAATCTTATCGCCAAATAAAACCAAGAACCTCCTCCGCAACCACAAACTCCTCATCTTTCACCGGAACAATCTTTGGTTTCCGTCGTGGCAAAGTAAACTTCTGCATCCAAGCAACAAACGACTCCAAAACCCTAAATCCAATAATTGTCCTCTTAGAACTCACCGTCCCTACCGAGGTATTAGCCCGCGAAATGCGAGGTGGCGTGCTAAGAATCGCTCTTGAATCAAACGATGAGGATGGGTATGATTCACATCAAGATTATTCTTCTTTTTCACTTCTTACAACACCTTTATGGAACATGTATTGCAACGGTCGGAAAGTTGGGTTTGCTATCAAACGAGAGCCTTCAAAAACCGAGCTAGACGCGTTGAAGGTACTTACTCCGGTGACTGAAGGAGCCGGAGTCGTTAACGGTGAAGAGATCAACCGAGAGAAGAGTGATCATATGATGTACTTAAGAGCGAGTTTCAAACGAGTTTTTGGATCCTTTGATTCGGAATCTTTTCATGTCATCGACCCAAGCGGAGTTATCGGACAAGAACTAAGCATCTACTTTTTCAGATCGTCAAGAAAATGATCTTTGGATCATTGTGTTTACAGCATGGACGTGCACTTGCATATATACTATATTACTATATTGGGATTATTAAGACATTCTTGTGTGTTTTAGGTTTTTTTTTCCCGAAATATTTTTTAGCTATGCTTAATTAGATGAAAATGTAATAAGCATAGCTTTTGATGATCTCAACTTTTGTATGTAGTAGTGGTGGCCATGTGTGTTCATGTGTTTCTTGTAGTGCAAAGCATTTTTAATAATTTTTATATATGTGTATATGTTTACATGCATTTGCTTTCTATTATTGTCAATAATTTGGGAGAATAAAGTTAAATAATTTCAGTTGGCCATTATTTTTATTGAATGTGTAGGCATACAATCAAACATGATAATTTTATATAACTAACAAGAAATTAATTATACATAAATTACATTTCGTAGATCGTTCTTAATTATAACATTATAAGAAGTTTTGTTTTGTTTTATGCAATTTTAAATGATGATCACAGGCGAACCAAGAAGTCATATGCTTGAATGTTTTCGTAAAAAGGTATACATATGTTTCTAAAAATCCACGCTTTTAGATAAATTATTTATATTTCAAAACAAGAAAATAATAGCATTTTCTCCCTTAAATAAAGAAAAACTCGTACGTGTGTTGAGGAGGTCAACTAGTGTCGACTTATTGGGAGAATAATAAGAGTCCACGAGGCGAATCCATCACTACAAGATCACTAACAACTTTCAACTAAAATATTAATTTACATACCAAAATATACGTATATTACAAAATAATTCATCCGTGACATTATACTTTTATTGTGTGCTTAGAGAAAATGGGAAGCTGGTTGTCATAGCCGTTGATGATTCCCTCTGTCTTTCCAATGTTCTTTTGTTTTTAGAAAGATCAATGTATCACAGCATTTTAGGTAGTATTATAATTTTCATGTATTCAAACCGATAACATCAAAACGCTAAAAGCTCAAGCTCTTATATACGATTAGAATTAGCGTTTTGCTTGCCGCGGGAATAGTTGATGGGTAGATAAAATAAAATGGAAGTTGAATCTCTTTAACAATGGGCCTTCAAAACCAGGTGGAGGATTGAATACTTAAAGATGCAAGAGCAATGAAAACCAGGTGGAGGATTAAACCAGTTGAGATGTTTAACTTATATACTGATAACATTCTTGTCACTGAACACATAAACATCTCAACTCCTAGATTCGGGTTTACCCCTCTATATATTACTTAACATCCTCAATTTCTGATGTGATATACTTATCCCTAATACTCATTTTTGAGATGATGGTTCTTACGGCAAGAAATTCAGAACTTTGATATTTATATTCGGTTGAGCGAGTTTAGTAAAATAGTTATACCCGGTTGAGAGGATTAAATAGAGAAGTTAAATTAATTAAGGGTTTACAGTTTATAGGATCTATGCTCTGATACCATGTCATATTCATGTTTTTAAGGGCTTCTAACTTAAAATCAATTGGTAGTACATGGAATGGCTGTAACCTTTTATATATTATTTACGGTCCATTTGAATTTTCGATGTGTGATACTTATCTCTAATGCAAACTTTTTTTACTTCTCGGTTATTTTTAGATGGATGTGCATATACATAAATGTATTGTGGAAGCCTTTTTAATCCAGTTGTTTCATCAAGGGTTCATGTTTTCAAACTGTGAAATCAAGGTTGTGAACTTCAGAGAAGACGATTTATTAACAATTATGTAGATTAACAGAAGCAACTTACATGAGATCTTCAACATGATGCAAGTGAAAATAATCAGAGGATCTTCATGAAGCGGTTGCAAGTAGTACAATTAGACGTGAATTCTCATAAATCATATGAATTGTCGGTTGTAGAATCGTTTAGATAATCATTCTCATAACTATAGTATTATAATAAATCAGTGTTACAAAAATGAATAAATATATCAAAATTCAAGAAAACCAAAAAAGTCAAAACAAAAATCTCCACTTATAGACTATAGCAGGAGGAACCTAGATGAAGAAACATCCCTTCACTTCTTCATTGTTGGCTCTCAAGGAGGTAACTACTTCAACTCAGGGACATCTTGAGTTGTCAGGAATAAGGTTAATGTTAGGAATGGTTTGGTGTATAGATGGTAGAGAAGATGTCTGAAGCTGAGGGATATCAGCATAGGCTAAAAACAAATTTGGAAAATCTTGAGAGTACTTAGGTCTACCGACCATATCATCATTAGGGTTCTTCTGGAGATCAAAAGAAAACTCCTTTGGAATTGTTTTTAAGGGACAAGGATGTCCTAGAACCTTGCTGTTGGTGGTGTTATTCATCATACGCACGTTATGATGAGAACCATAAGCCTCCTGCTGCTGCATCAACTGATTCTTCAACCTAGATTCTTGTACTGAAAGTAAAGCTGGGTGACCTTGCGTGTTAGATACGCAAGGATCATAAAGCCTCTGCTGCTGCATCCTCAAGTGATTTTGGTAATTGATAAGTTGGTTGGAATGTGATGCAGAGAGTGGGAGCTGTGAGAGAGTAGCATCGTCATGGTTATACAGATACAGAGAGCACTTGCTAGGGTTTGAGGGTTGCACTGTCTGATGAACCAAGTTTGTGTTCCTCTGTTTCTTTGCCTCTAGAACACGAATCCTTTCCTCCATAGTAGAGAGAGTCCCTTGTAAGGACAGAACAAGTTCATGGAGTTGGTCGGGAGAGTAATGATCAAGAACTGGATAGCAATCTGGATACTTGACGTTCTCAAACTCTCTCTTCGTCTTCTTCTTATTCTTCTTCAAGTTCTTATCGTTCTCTAACTTGCCCTCCAAGAAATCCTGAAGATTGGAGCTCTTCTTGCGTTTGGTGGCCGCCTTATACCTTAAGGCCATGTCTTTCACTACCTCTTTCTCCTTAGGCCATGTCTTCAACTCGCCGTTTGGTCCGTAGTAGATGACGCTAACCGCAACTTGACACAGGATAGAAAGCTCGGAAGCCTTCTTGAAGATTGTCTTTAGTCTATTGCTCAAACTGGTTGCAGCAAGTGAGTTAGAAGACGACGAAGAAGAAGCTCGCATGGTGAGTTCTCTTGATTCTCTAAGAAACTAGGGTTTTTCCTCTCTCTCAAAACAACACGTAGGAGAAGAATTATGAAAGTGAGAGAGAAACTTTGTGAGCTTGAATATGTTATATAGGTTTCTTGGAACCTACGGAAACACAAGCGTCTCTCTCTCTCGTCATTATTAAATCGCAAACTCAATGATTTATTTCCATATTTACTACATATTTCCTTAATTAGTCTCTCGATCGTGTATATATATAAGCATATTTCCTTAATTAATCTTTCGATTCTATAGAAGAATATTTCCTTAACTAACGTCTTGTTTGTATAGAAGAACATTTCCTTAATTAATCTCTCGAAGATATAGAATAAAAAGGAAACTTCTTTTATCCGTATATTAGTTCCCTTTTAAACGAATTACAACAAATATTTAGAGGAAAATAAAACTCAATTTAAAAAAAAAAAGAGGTTCTGAGAGACTGAAAAATTAAACTCTGCATTTTAATTGGATTAAGCGTTTGGTTAACTATGAGTATTGAGTGTTAAAAACCCTAGGATTTTATATAAAATGAGTATGTCCGTACATATGTATTCTGTACATGCATTAGTCAAACGTACAAGATTCGGGAAGGATAATAAAAGATTTCATGACGAATACATAACGCGTAAAATGTGGCAAAACTAAGATAAAATAATGGGCGTTCATACCGATAATGAAACTTCACCAATTATTAAGTGAGAAACCTTTATAAATCGTGTATGTGTGAGTGTGAACCCCCAAAACCAGCATTGAAATTAGGTTGTTAATTATTGATAATTACACGAATGTAGGGTCGTTTTGTCTGAAGATCCCCAATTAGTAAACGCCAGCTATATATATTTATTACTAAAACACTTCTCAGATTATATAATTCTTATACGTTTAGTCTCTACTCTCCATCTAGCTAGGGGTACATTTTTAACTCTGAACAAACTTATTACTAAATCCATCCAAAAGGTTATTAGATATCCATTAATAACTTAACTTGATGCATTAGCCTCCCAACTTTTTTTTCGTTTAGTTTGATTGACAAAGAGAGAGAGTAAAGACTATGATGTCTCAACAAGAGTATCCATATGACTTCTCACTCATGAAAACATCATCAATCTACGAAGTCTTGGATTACTCCATAGCAGAGCAACATTCTCATCCAACGGAAAATCTATCTTCTCTACAAGCACAAGGTGGTTTTAGTCAAGAACCGCCGCGGAAGAAAAGGAAGAGGAGGAGAACGAGAAGTGAACAAAAGATAGAAGAGAAAGAGAACCAAAGGATGAATCACATCGCCGTCGAGCGTAACCGGAGAAGGCAGATGAATCATTTTCTCTCTATTCTCAAAGCTATGATGCCTCTCTCTTATTCTCGGCGTGTAAGATTATCTCTTTTTACCACACACATATATATATAGCTCCAATCTCGTTTAGCTTAATAGTTATATGTTGGGTGTATAAGACATCAGCAAAGGCTAAGCAATTTAGATATACTGATTCTGTTACAAGTGATAATATCAAGTCCATGCATGTGTTTAGACAAGTTATATGATCAATCAAGTACATATGTTTAGACAACCAATAAAAAAACACGACGTCAAATTTGTTTTTTTTTGTGTTTCCCTTTTGGAAACTTATTTCCAATATTTTTACAATTTAAAATAGTCTATACAAAAATATAATGGAAATTGAAAGATGTTATTATCTTGAAAAACTTTGAAATATAGTTAATTATTTTATTTAATATATTAACTATTTTTTTATTAATTTTATATAGCTTTGGTTATATAGTAAAGTAATTAACCCAATTAGTTAACTTGTCTTATTGCTTTTGTTAATAGAGTGACCAAGCATCAATCATAGAAGGGACTATAAACTATCTAAAGAAGCAAGAACAACTTCTTCAATCATTCGAGGCCCAATTAAAACCCACGAAACCTAATCAATCGATAAACATATTATCCAACTTCTTCAACTTCCCTCAATACTCCACCGCCACCGCCTGCGCCTCGAGCCGCCACCACCACAACGGACTTGCGGTGGTGGCTAACGTGGAAGTTACTATGGTCGAAATGCATGCTAACATTAAGGTGTTAACAAAGACTCGCCGAAGATTGTTGTTCAAGATGATCAATGAGTTTGACTCCTTAGGTTTAACTATATTTCATCTCAACCTCACAACTTCCAATAACATGTCTCTTTTCACTTTTAGCGTCAAGGTAAATTGTTTTCTTCCTCATTTTTGGGGGAAATTTATATTTAATTAATGATTAATATATATTATATTCAAGCTTAATCAACTATATATATGATAAAATACATATCTAATTATGCACGTTATTATTCTCTGGATTAGGTAGATGAAGACTGTCGCTTAACGACTACAGCTAATGAGATCGCAGATGCGGTGCATGAAGTCGTTAGCAGAATTCACAAGGAACACTGACCTTTTTGGTAAAGGCCAAAAGAGAAGAAAAATGAACTTTGTTTACGTTAACTTTGGACTTCTATCTTCTATAAATTTACTATAGATTATATTTCTGGTTTACCTATCTCGATTTACACACGGAGAAATTTAGAAAAGAAACAAAAACTTGCGTATAAAATATGTAAAAGAAAGTTTCATATTTACAATAAATATACATGTCGCTAAAGGTTTTTTAAGAGTCCATACTTTCATTTTTGTATTGTGCAGCAGCCAAATTTAAGCCTAGTAAGAGCATAATTAACAGGGGAAGAGTTTTATTTAAGAAACGGTTCTTAGTTTTCTTAGTTAAAAATTAAAAGACGGTTTATTATATTCTGTTAAGAATTTCACCCTAAAAACCTTCGTCAATCATGTTCTAAGGTTTGATAAAGATAGAAACTTAGAGAGGTTTTACTGAACTTTATCTTTATTTTCCACACTCATTACAGACACCCATCATCACCATTTATACAGGACATACAAGACAATCTAAATGTTAGACCACAGCTGTCATCTGTGAGTCACACAGAGCATCAAATCTGTTACAAAGTTGAAGCTTCTCCTTTACCGTACTCGAGCTCCTTCCTCTCTGAACCGTTGCTCTGTCTTTTGTCTTATTTTGTTCTTTCTGTGATGGGCCTTTTGCTTCTTCTGTTTTACTCTGGCCCATTTGACTGATCTTCTTTACAAGGTTTACAAGATGAGCCTTTTTCTCAGGCAAAAAATGGGCCTTCAAACTTAGGAGAGTTTAACGGTGACGCGGGTGAAATATTCAATTTGTGATTGCCTGAATCTTGATTCCTCGAGAATAACGGTAATATTATAGAAAGGTCGAGTACAGTAATACTAGATTAAGAACTACCCTCTTTCAGCTCTTCTGCCATTAAACGATAAACCTGAGGAATTTATTCAATATTAACAAATCGTACATTTCATTTTTTCGTTTATACATTTCATGTTATATTGATATTGCCATATGGGTAAATGTGGCGATTTAGAAAAGAAAAGACATTTGAATAAAATGTATTTGGTACAAGTGAAAAAGCAAAGAATAAAGGTATTTGGTAAAGTTAACTTTTGCATATTTATATAGAACTAGAAATGTTTTTTTTATATGATGGGTTGAAGACGGTATATTCAGGCCTTTTTTAATATGATGGGTGATCATTTGTGTCGTGATCAATGTTCTAGAAGACAAAAAACATCAAGAATGTAGTGGAATTAGTTGCTTTCATAGGATAACCAGCTCATCAACTAAACTCCGTATAGAAGATTATTTAATTCTTGATTTATAGAAACACCAATCCTCTTTTAGGCTTTTCCATTTCAAGATTTTTAGATGGATACATACACAAAATCATCATGTTAAACATATATATTTTTACTAGATACTACTGCCGCAGTAGAATGGCATTTTGTAGCAAATGGGCAAAATCGTTACAGAGACAGCTATCTCATCAAAGCTATGTGGCCTTTCCCATTACCCGATTTTTTAAATATTCTGCAGCTTGTGAATATCATTTGTCCACCACACTCTCTTTGTCTATAACATTATAAATCACACTAAAATAAATACATGTTTGTGTGTGCGCAACTATTAATCTATAAATGTATATACGTTATCGGATAACGATCAACAAAAAATATTCAGCATGCTACTTTCTTTGGGATATCGCATTACATACTACTTTTATATCCTGATGAGTTTAGATATGATGGGGTTTTAAACTTTCCACAATACGTAATCTAAATATATGACAACAGGAAACCGATAATTTTTCAAAGACGAATAACACACTAATACTATTACTAGTATATATATAACTTGTGCATCGAATTAACAATATAAATTAATAAAAATGCTGACCCACATTGATACCTATTAAAAATCTTGTGGTTAAAGCAAATCAATTTGCATGGCCACCTACTGGACCGACTTCTTCAACTTTTTATATAATATTTCTTTACGTGTATCTGCTGTCTATAACAACCATGACCCATGTCTATATCGTATTAATATGAATGGTTGGCCCAGCGTATTAATACTACGATTGATTATGACATTTTAATTGTATTTTATAATTTACTCTATATTTTATTATAAAATAGAATAATTTTATTATATTGTATTTGTTTTAATGGTGTAATTTATAATAGAACGAAATATCGAATAATGTTGTTTTTTATTCCAAATATAGAGTACATAAACAACATTCATTTATATTTCAATCTATTATAGAATAACTCTACTAAAGCATTTCCAATGAAATTTTTTTTTTTCTAAAATAAAATAATTCTATTATAGAGCAATTTTTACTCCAATAGAATGTTGTTACTCTATAATAGAGTTGCTCTATTATAAAGTGTAATATAGAAAAATATCATATTTTTATTTTATATTTAAAATGGAAAAGTGACATTTTTCTACATTTCACTCTATAATAAAGTATCACTATTAAAACACAAGTTATTCTATAATATAGTTATTCTATTTTAGTGTAAATTATAGAAAAAATAGTGTTCTATTAGAAATAGCCTTATAATTAAAAGTAACCATTAGAGCAAAACCAACTCTATAATAAAATTATTTTATTTTAGAGAAAAAAAAAAGATTATAGAACCCTATTTCGACCAACCTGAATCTCTAATGTACTCTTTTCCACCGTATCATCAAACAGTCCAAACAAATAATAAAGTATTAGATTTTGACCCGTGCTTCAAAAGCGCGAGTTTTCTTACAATAAAAAGTTTAATAATGTTAATGATTTTTGTATGTTATTATGTTACAATATTAAATTATATCAAAACATATAATTTTATAAAATTATATGATTAATGAATTAATTTATTTAAAATTTTGTATGTATATTGTTATGTAACTCTCTCTTAGATCCAAACATTTTATCTGGTTCGAATAAAAACCGATCCGAATCGGTTCAGATCCAAGTCTACGGCAAAGTATTTATTGGGTATATTTCAGATCCGCAGTGTCAGTTTAGGTTTGGATTCTACAGAGATCTGAACCGGTACCATGAATATCTAAAATGTATTGTGTATATTAAATATATTTTTTTGTTTCAAATATATCTTCGGTATCACGATTATTCTTTTGTGTTTCAGATTCGGTTTTCGGTTAATGTTTCAGATTTCAAATAAAATGTTAGGTTTTTAGAAACATATTTCGTGTATACGCATAAAATTTTGAATATAATTAAAAAACTTTAAAGTATTGTCATGTTTCTATACATTATGTTTTACATAAAAGTTTTACATTCTGTGTATAAAAATTTTTTGTTCATATAATATGTTAATAAATGTTGTAAATTAGACTTTATGTGGAGCGGATAAATGATCATTTAGTTGACAATATAAACTATATCTAAACATTATCTTTCTGGTATTTGAAAATAAATGCTACTTTAATTATTTTCTGTTAATAAGCACAAAATTTGGTCGCATAATCTTTTAGTTTGGCATAAATATTAAATGTATTATGTGGAGTTGATAATTAAAGTGATATAAAATATAACATGCTAATGAAAGGGTCCAATAATCTTTTATAAGTAGATTTTTAAAGACTGCTTCTCTTTTAATAGTATAGCTACAAGTGAAAACGAAGTAGTCAATTCATATTTTGGAAGTCCAGAATTTTTGTTAATATTTATTTTTTTAAAAAAAATAAAGAGTCACGGTTTAACATTACAATTGCATCACTACGTTAATAATGGAGTTATGTATCATTTCTCAATTTACGTTAAACTACTGTTAGCTATTTTGTTAGTTTATCAATCACACTCTATACTATTAAAACGGTATGACTATATAAAATAATATTTAGTCATACCATATATTATTAATGTCACTGAACATATAGTTTCATTAAAGATAACTACATATAATAATATCACCCTGATATTTATGTTTACAAATAACATTCCAATTAATCTTACAAATTTGTTTCCAAATAACTTAAAAATTCTGAGTCCCCTTTTTATATATATATTTTTTAGTTTACAAAGTATTTGAACTGAAACATCAAGATATATAATTAAAAGTTAGTTTCATTAGTTAAAAGATACTCAATCTTTTTTCATAATATAAGCTATTATAAATAAAAGCACAAAGGTTAAAAAGTTATATTTAAAAAAAAAATATTCAATAGATAAATTAGATATATTTGAACTAATCATAAATAAATCTACATAATTTGATTAGTTACACTATCTAATAAACACAACTAATATTTAAAAACAAAATATTTTTTTAAAAATACTCTCTCCATTTTTAATGATGAAATGTTAGAATATTCATGCATATGAAAATATCATAAATATTTATATTTAAATTTATTATTTATTTTTACTATACACTTTCTAATTTCTAGTACCTAACAACCAATGATATTTAGTTAATTTAAATATTTTCAACTAATGTTTCTTAAAACTATACAACTTTTAATATTAATTTCTAAAATACCTTAGAATCTTGAAAATCCATTTTTATCTAAAACAGAGCGGGTAATTTATATTGTAAGATAAAAGGAAGTATTTATAACTAAATTGATGGGTTGTTTTCTTTTAAAAGAAACTATAGAAAGTAGAAACTAATGATTATACCGTCTGGTTTAATGAATCTTTAGAATTCGATGCCGGCTCCAAATGTAGCCGAGCTGAAAAACACCATCAACTCGTCAAGATCCTGAAACAGACTCGCATGAAAAAACCGGCTATAGAACCGGTGTAAAACATCAACCATTGTAAATTGCTGTAAATTGTTTTCGCTTTTAAAATTTATATTAAAATGAACATTCCAACAAAAAAATATATTGAAATAAACTCAAGATATCTCCAACACTTCCCCTAGGGTTAAGCTGTCTTCTTATTTAAAACCCGGAGAGGGACCTTGAGACCATCTCCCTCTCTCCCACTCTGTTCTCTTTTCCTCTTTATTGTAAATTCTAATTTTTATATTTCCTTGATCGAGAAAATTCTATGGTTTAAGAGTTTAATATTTTTCTTGGAAGGTGTTAGATGAATCTTTCTTAGGTAAATTGGTTAACTCTGTTCAATTCTCTGTTTCCATCTTTGGATGGATAATTGTAGACACAGCGCCAAAATCCTTCGGAGATGATTGTATCTTCCAGCAATATTACTACATGTATTGGTCGTAGATAGATCATCATCGTTCGTTACTACTCACACTGATCTAGGCCCTCTAATCTTTCGATCTTCGTACGTAGTTCTTGATCTCAATAGTTCCCGACCAAACAAGATGAAGAGATCACGAGGAAGCTCGGATTCTTTATCCGGTTTCTTACCAATTTATCACTCTACAGCAGGTAAAAAACATGTTAGTTGTATATCTGTTTTATTGAGGTTACCGTCAATTATCTTATTAAGGTTTTTTCTTTTGAAATTGCAGTTCTGTATAGGATATCTGGATGTTGATTAGTGATTTGATTTAATATATATTAATGAAAATGTAGAATTAGCTAGAGGTACAAGTCGAGTGTTTATTTATAATTAATTTATTATTTAAAACTGGCAAAGATGTGTTTTCTGACAATTCATATTATCGAGACGTTATCCTGTCAGGGATTTTGAAATTTAGTGTAATTCATGACAGCATATTATAAATATTCCAAATTTGATTTAAATTATCCGTTCAGATCGATATATACGTTTTTT